>NW_023396477.1:515739-587335 GCF_011125445.2 Fundulus heteroclitus
CCCAGCCGTCTGTGCCGTAATCCTTAGTGTTTTGTCGAGACCAACAAAATCAGTGAGGGCTCACTTGACCGCGTCGCGAGTTCCAGTATAACAATGATCAGTCCAAATGACGTTGTATTTTACTACCGGAGATGAAGTGTAGACTGCACATTCTGTCGGGGTGTGATGGCTCCCCCAGTCGACTGGGATCGTGTGCCTGGATCCTTCTTCATTGAAAATATCCATTTCTTTTGGCTTTCTTCGTCCTTCGGTAAACGAAAGAAACGTACATCCAACGAATGGAATGCCTCTGTGTGCAACCGGGGAGCACAACAATCGTAGGCACTGTTTATTTCGAGTCAATAAGACGCTAAAAGTACGCTCTAATTCAACCGTTTTGTAGAATAGAATGCGAGAACAGTCCTGAATTTGCCTACAAGCGGGAATTGGGACAGTAGCAGAAGACGTCGTGAATACGCGTGTGACGTCACGCGTTGAACTAATCTAAGTGGCTCTCACTAAATAAATTTCCAGATTTTTTGCTTTCATGGCTCTCTGAGTCAAAAAGGTTCCCGACCCCTGCCATAGAGGATTAACATGGCACCTTTCAACGGCCGCTGCGGGGACTGTGAAGACCGTAGGAAGCTAAAATTCGCACTGTTTTTTCAGTGTTAGTATTTTTGATGGTACGGTTACACCACGAGCAGTCGCCTTGCTAACTTTTCTAGTTCTACTACCTGCATGCTCTTTTCGAAAGAACGGTTATATGACACACTAATGCTTAGCTTTAATCCAACAGATCTACAATTATGTTTTTAACCCATGCGTTAGTTATAAAACTTTATAAAACTATGGAAAAACTCAGTAAGACAAAGATCTCATGAGCTGACAGATTCTAAATTCAACAAAAGTTTCTGACTGTCTGCAACTACTTTTTATAAATTCATTTGTTTTTGTAACTGTTCTGGAAAATGATGCTAAAATTCTTAAAGATGCTATATGCAGTGGGCAAAATCCAGTTATACACACAAATCTTTCACCTTTAATGATGATTAAGTCTAATATGTGTCCCTGTATGTGTGGTGGCTGTTTAACATGCTGAGTTAAATTAAAGTTTCTAAGTGTGTCACACAGTTCTTTTGCACTTCTGTCTTCAGGGTTGTCAACGTGAAAGTTGAAGTCTCCCACAATAATTATACAGTCATAATCAACACATATCACAGACAGGAGGTCACTAAAATCCTTAAAAAAGTTTGATGTGGACTTAGGAGGCCTGTACACATTTAGAAACATAGTTCATACCGGGCTCTTTACCTGGAGAGCCAAATGTTCAAAAGAGTCAAATTTTCCCAAAAACACCTTTTTACACTTTAGTGAATCATTAAACAATGTTGCCACTCCTCCACCTTTCCTTTGCTGTCTGCTCTCACAAAGGAAATTGTTTGGAGGTGTCGACTCCATCAGTATAGCTACTTCGCTAAATTCATGCAGCCATGTTTCTGTTAAAAACATTACATCTAGATTATTGTCAATAATGAAGTCATTAATTAACAGGGATTTTCCTGACCGAGATCTAATGTTTAGTAAACCCAGTTTATATGACTTGGTGGTTGATGGTGTCTCTGTGGCAGGTTGCATCTAACAGTTTATGACTTTTAAGTATTTGTTTCTGTTTATTCAATTCAATTCAATTCAATTTTATTTATATAGCGCTAAATCATGAAACATGTCATCTCAAGGCACTTTACAAAGTCAAGTTCAATCATATTATACAGATTGGGTCAGATTATACAGATTGGTCAAAAATGTCCTATATAAGGAAACCAGTTGATTGCATCAAAGTCCCGACAAGCAGCATTCACTCCTGGGGAACCGTAGAGCCACAGGAAGAGTCATCTGCATTGTACATGGCTTTGCTGCAATCCCTCATACTGAGCAAGCATGAAGCGACAGTGGGAAGAAAAACCACCCATTAACGGGAAGGAAAAACCTCCGGCAGAACCGGGCTCAGTATGAACGGTCATGTGCCTCGACCGACTGGGGTTACAGAAGACAGAACAGAGACACAACAAGAGAAACAAAAAAGCACAGAAGCCTGATAGCTAAATGATCTGCCTCCCATTCTACTTTTAGAGACTCTAGGAACCACCAGCAGACCTGCAGTCTGAGAGCGAAGTGCTCTGTTAGGAACATACGGGGTAATCAGAGCTCTGATATATGATGGAGTTTGATTATTAAGGGCTTTATACGTTAGAAGGAGAATTTTAAATTCTATTCTTGATTTAACAGGAAGCCAATGAAGGGAAGCTAAAACAGGAGAAATATGATCCCTCTTGTTGATTTTCATCAGAACTCTTGCTGCAGCATTTTGGATCAGCTGAAGCCTTTGAACTGCATTTTGTGGACTTCCTGATAGTAAAGAATTACAATAGTCCAGCCTTGAAGTAACAAATGCATGGACTAGTTTTTCAGCATCACTCCTGGACAGAATGTTTCTAATTTTGGCGATATTCCGGAGGTGAAAAAAGGAAACTCTGGAAACCTGTTTAATATGGGATTTAAATGACATGTCTTGGTCAAAAATAACACCAAGATTTTTTACTTTATTACCAGAGGCCAGATTAATGCCACCCAGATTAAGTGATTGGTAAATTTACTTGTGCATTATGCATAAGAACTGATCACAGTGATTGTACAATGTTGAAAAACATTTATTCAATTTTTTTGGAACTTAAAAACACTGTCCTGCAAGACAAAATACATCAAACAGATAAAAATTAAGAAATTATTTTAAATCAAATTTTCACATCTGAAGCTCAGTGCTACCATCTGCTTATTAAGACACAGCACACTGCAGATTTTCAATTAAACAAAGTACATGTTTTTTTTAATAATTGTTTTATCATTCTCTTCCTTTTAACTCCTCTTTCTTTCACCTTTTCATTTTTCTTCTTGTTCTTCCTTTCCTTTCCTACTTTCCAATTGTAGTGTCCATATCATTTGAGATAATCCCAGCATGAATTATAATAAAACTATTCACATTCATAAATCAAGAGGAGCACTATGGCAAAAGCAGTACTGCTCCACTTGTGAAAGTCAAATCTGATGAGCTCTTTTTGGCATTAAGACAACAATTCTTATTGCCACATTGCCAGACAGGACACTGAAAAAAAACAAACATTTATTTGATTAAGAAGTTCTTGGATGAACGCATCTCTGCGTTCCCATTTGTCTAGGCCTCGGTAATCTGATCTGTGTTCTGAGTGCCTGGTCAGGAAAAGTTAAGGTTCTCTGAAGCTTTCTGTTTTCAGCAACCCTGAAAACCCAGAACCCTTTACAGTCAGTGTTAGGTGTCAGGTAACCTGTGGGACTACCTCATCATCTCCCTTAGTTCCAGCCTGGTTCCACCAGCTGTGTCAAGTTTACAACAGCTCCAGACCACAGCAGCTCGTCCTGGGTGCCACGCCCCAGGGTTCTCCACACCCCCTGTGTGGAACGTCTCTCATTATAAGGATCTCACCTTACGTCCCGTTCAAGATGTTCTTTATACAACAGGAGTTCCAATGTGGGATGTCATCGCTGCTTTAATGTTCCTCAGAGAAGACCTTCATTCATTGATATCACCTTCAAGCTGTTACCCTTTTATCATCACAGCCCCCAGCAATCCTGACCAGATCCAAAAATGTCCCCATAATTTAATCTAATTGAAGTAATCTTACTTATTTTCTGTATGAAAGACGATAACCATTAAATTATCCTGATCTAAAAGCCCTCAGATTAACAGTTAGCTAAAACTCAGTGTTATGTGTTTTTTTCCCTTAGGATGTTTAACTGGTTAAAAAGACTATTGAGTTATTTGTGTTTTAGTTGAAAGATATTAAATCTCCATAAATATTGTAACCATTTTACACTGATGCTTTAATCCTAAATTTACCCATGTTAGTTAGTAGGATGTGTCATTATGCTAATTTTATTGCAACCTTATCCATTTTAGCCAGTAACCTTTTCTTTGGGTTATATTGATGCCTAGCATTAATATAACGCAGAAATCAGAGTAGCAGAAATCATCTTACTCTAAGATGTTCATTAAATAAAATGCTATTTAAAAGTTCAGATTACTCTACGTATATAGTGAAAACTAATTAATTCATTTAATTATTAAACTGTTGATATAATACCCACTTAATTTATTAAGTTGCTCTATGATTCTATCAAGTTACTTCTTGTGTTTCATAATGTGTGTTTTGTTTTGTGTACAACAAAATCTGAAGTGAAATGCATGAAGTCGTGTCTGCAGAACTCATCTGTGTTTTTTTGTCCAAGGTTGTCCGGTGCTTCAGTCATAGTCCTTCAATGTCCATTTTCAGTCCAATGTCTGAGATCAACAGCCAAACATTCTCCTTCCCTTCAACAGTCCATCCTCCAGTCCTCACGCCTGCAAACAGAATTAATTCTGCCAGCATTTTTTGCCAAAGAAAACGCTCCATAGGTTGAAAAAATTTACAGCAAAGCAGTCACAAAGATTTTAATTACAGTCTTTCCTCTAAAATGACAAACATAAAAGAAATAAAAGGATAAAAAATAAATCAAACTTTGCCTCTGACAAAATAAAACTCAAAACTGGATCAGGCTGAAGTCAATGACATCACCTTAAGTCCTTGTCCCAAGGATCAGCCCCCCATGGCACTGCGGCACTGTTTCTGCATTCTCTAGCATCTGAGAATGTCTAAAATGAGACTAAATCTCTATGTTAGCACAATCCTATCATATTGACCAGGTTTCTTTGCAAAAAAAAAAGAGCAGAGATAGAACTGTTAATAGCAGAAAGCAACAAACATCTTTAAGACACCACCTTTCCCGCTGGAAGATCTGGCATAACTTGGTTAAAACTAAGTATAATTTAGTGTCCAGATCTGATTATAACTCCTTACCGCACTGCTAGCACTGTCTTTTCAGAGTCTTTTGTTGGCAGGAAGGTGGCGTCTCCTTTAATCTGAAAGCAATAACTCAGAGAAAAACAAGAGTGTTAATAGCATGCAGTTAAAACCCTGGTTCCCTTAGTGTCACTTTAACGTGATGTTGTTTGTTTGTTTTTGCTGATCCTGGGAAGGTTTCTATTCTTCACCTTTCCCTTTCCTTTGAAACTCTGTTCAAAACATCTCTAAAAGAAAAAAAACAAAAAGACAAAAAAATTGTCTTTTCCAATATGTCATACATTATTAACTTATTACAACTTTTCTTTCTGATCCTTTGACCATGTGTATTTGCCATTAGCAATACTTTTATTTATATATATATATACACACCTTTCTAAGGGTGAAACTTTAAAGCAATGATTTTTCCCTTTTAGTTTTTGAGCTTCTAGTGTTTCTCTATAAATGATAAGAGTTTTCCCCATAATTCAGCACATTGAGAAGGCTACCCAAAACAACCCAAGATTAGAATTAGAATTTAACCCTTCAGAAGCTGGCTTTATTTTATTTTTTCCCTCTGACATAGTTTTCGTGCCCCCAGGCCAGAACACACAGACCCAGCCTTGCCATAACATTCAGATGTTTAAATCATGGTCAGATTTGTTTATCATATCTATTGTCCTTCTCAGGTTATACTGTCCCTCTGAGGTTCGCCTCAGCGCAGCATAACTAATAACATCAGATGATTTTGTAACTGATGACATGCTTAATGTGGCCTTGTGATATCTTGACACTTCTCAAAATTTCTCATTAGTTGCATTCAAATCCCAAGTAAAAAGAAATAAATTAATGAGTAGAAAACCCTTAGGAAAGCAATTCATATTTAGTTCCATACAGTTTGTTCAAACCACAGTTTTTTCCCATCTATTTAAATTAAAGATCATGTATTTCTTAACTTCTTTCAACTGGACTGGTTTGTAATGAATCATTATTATTATAAGAAATGAGATCTCAGTAATTTTAAATTACTTTAGGGCTAAAAAAAACAAGTGATAGGATCTCAGCCTAAATTTGTAAAACACAAGCTTATGTAACGCTTATTTCCAATTTCTAACAAAGGTGAAATATTTCCGTTCAAGCCATGTTAATCTCTCCGTGTATCAATTTAATTTGGTCCTGATATTTAATGTTAAAAAACAAACTTTGTTATTTAAATCTCTCTTTTCCTTTACCTTTTTGTTAACATAGTCCATGTTTAAAATGTCATTTGAATTACGGAGCTGCAGTTCTCCCAAAACAAATGAACATTCTGAAACCATGAACATTACTTTAACCCCGAATTAATTCACACAGATGAACGTTTAGTTACATAGATACATACACACGTACGGTTACATACAAACGATGACATTCAGACAGACAAACACGTGCAGGCCTGCTTTTTCACCATCTTAAATAGTTCTATGTTTTTCATCATTTTCAAACGTCTATGGCAACGCCGAAAGATGTTTTCAACGCGCTAAGTTCCCGCTTAGTTTAAAAAGGGGAGAGCGTGCGCTGGTTACGACCCCCCGATGCTTCGTCCACACGCGGTTTTACGCTTCAGTCCCGCAAGGATACAACTCTGTGTCTCGCAGACACTTGGACGCTTACCCATTTTTGAAAGTTATACGTCGTTATTAGCAGTTCAGACCAATTTTACCCATAACGGAAGTGTCACTTGTCAGTCCCCCTGTAAACGCTTCCCCGGTGCAACGTCCTTTTAGTTCCGTTTCCGTTTCCTGTTTTTATTCATTTTATTCAATTTTCGCTGTTCTTTTTTTTCCTTGATTTTATTTTTATTATTTAGTAGCAGCACTGCAATATAATAATAATAATAATAATAATAATAATAATAATAATAATAATAATAATAATAATCCCCATGTGAGAAATCTGCATGTTTAATCAAATCATTTCAAATCATTTATGCATGTCATGCTTCTGGGCCCCTACTTTTTTCAGCATGAAATCAAACCTCCCACCCTGGGGCTAGGCTTGACCCTGAAAAACCTCTGCCTTTGACCCATTACACGGACTGTTCTGCATCCAGACTTTTTTTTTGTTTGTTTTTATTTATTTTATCCTTTTTTGTGTTTTTATTGTTATTTTCTACTCGTCCTTAGCACGATCGACCAACTAAAATGAAAGGCCTCACATCTGATGGTCGCCTTTTTGGTATAATGGTCGGGGTCCCCACTTATCAAAGCTGCGAACGTCTTCGCAACAGTCAAGGACTTAAGCATCCCTGCCGCTTTCATCCACAACAGAAGTGGACAGCCTCTTGTACAAAACCAAGACAAGAGGACTTTAATGGACCAGCTGCAAACTGCTCAGCCGGTCACCCGTTCTCCAGGTGAAAATCATTTTGCCCGTCCTCCCAGCATGAGAGTCCGTATTTCAGCTGAAAACGTATTTTAATTAAATTTTGAATTTTAGTTTAATGTTAAAACTTTAGCCACTGTTATGTGTTGCGAATCCTGTTTTATATAGATATAATTAATTATTTCTACCGGCTTTTACTTTTACTACCTTTTAGGTTTACAGTTTTAAATTTGAAAATTTCTTGAGGTATTCTTTAAATGGGGTTTAAATTTTAAAAGCTTGCAAGCATTTTTGACCAATTGCGTTTGTTTTTAAAAGAGCTGGAAAATAATCCCCTTACCGTCCTATGAAAGAAAAGTTCGGATCTTCGCACCGACGCCCAGAGATGCTCCGAGACCAGGAGCTCCTCCACGTCCCTTGAAAATCCATTCGGGGTACCAGAGGCCAGATAACCTCTCCGGGCTGGCCAAAGCTGCTCCTGTCCTCGGACTTCCCAGCCTGTCGGTCGGAGATCTTGTTCGTTGACGCCAAATTGTTATGGGAGTTCTGAACAGATAACTGACTTCCCTGAGTTACTGAAGAAGGAGACCGGTGGAGTGATACAGTTCCAGCACTTTTATTGAGAAACAGAGCAGAGATCACATAGATGGAAAGTAATCGCACCCCACGGTCCCGCTGCAGTCTGCGTCTGCCCTGTCTCTGCCTGCCTCGCTTTTCGGGCTTCCCCTAATACTGCACCGTGGCCTTGGTTTGAGACATAACAAAGACAGTCTATCGTAGACAATAATCATTCTACGCAGCATTCAGCCTTGCAGTCAGCAAACAGTGGAACTTATACACAGACATCAGGTCTCCAGGCCTCCTCTGTCCGAGTGGTGTGAGGCCATAGTGACTTCAGAATAATAATTCTTAGAACACAAACAAATGTCATCATGCTAATTCTAACTGAGCTAAAGAAAGAAATGATTACTCTTAATTGATGTAAGAACTAAATTATTTGCCTTTTTATATAGTTTATGTGTAGACCTGGTTTCAACTGTATAATTTAGCATTTGATAAAGATGATTGCGAATTTACAAAACTAAAACAAGAAATCTGGGATGAGAAATAGTATAGATTTGGGTGTGATCAGGAATTTGTTCATTGTACATCAACAAGCGTGCAGATACTACGGAGAAATAACATAGTTGACCAAAGACTGCCTACTCTGATGAGCTAAAAGAGCAGCATCAGTTAGAGATGTCATCAGCCAGATTTACGGCTGTTTTACAACCTCCTCTTTTTGAGCTGCTGGTGAGGACACAAACAGATTTTACTGGAAGTTGTTCATAACCACAGTTTGAATTGTCAGTCAGAAAATGGGATTATGGAAAAACCATCAATAAGAATAAAGCCCATTTGATGCTTTTTAGACATTACACATCCCCAATGACAGTTTGTCAGGTTTAAACATTTTAGACACAAAACTTGTTTTTTAAAATAACATCTGAAGTTTTACTTTTATATTTTTATGTTTACATTGATCTGAAAGCTGAATATTGCCTTATTCTAAAGCTAGCTTGATAGTCATAGAGATGACTTATTTGAATTATCAGTGTTTTTAAGTCTGTCTGTTATAACATTTTACAGTTTTTATTTATTTTTAGTCTTTTTGTATGCTGGTTATATACAATGGTTTAAATGTAATGTTTTATAACTGCTTTTATCTAAGAGACTGTTCATTTCAATGGTGACTTTCCTGGTTAAATAAGGTTGTTTTTTTTTTTTTTTAAATCTTGCGTACTGTCTACTAAATACTGTAGGTTTACAGTGTTGTACATCAACAACGTGACTGTTCCCTGCATGAATAAATAATCCAGCCTGGCAAAAAAATCCCCCTTCCTCACACACACACACACACACACACACACACACACACACACACACACACACACACACACACACACACACACTAAGAAAGGGCACAATGTGTTTGGTATTTCTGAGGTAATATTTCCTTAACTGACAATAATGGGGAGAATGATTTTGCCAAGGTTTATACTCGGCAAACTGGCATTTGGGTTCAATCATATTTGGATATAAAGAGCCTAATAGGCTCCCTGAAATTTGGAAAGACATTGTTGCTATGGCAACAGCAGCCTCTCGAATTAAAGCTTTCATGTAAATCATCAGAGAGAGAACACAATATGCAAGCAGAGTTTTTTCTAATACTAGGTGGCTGTTATGATAGACTGATTGAGCATTACTTCAGAATCTCATTTGTGAGGCTGACAGCCTACACGGAACAACATCATATTTAAATCGTTTAGCCTGACCTTTTTTTGCTGTGATTCTTTTCACAGTGAAAGGGAAAACATCTCTGTCAGACTCCATGGAAGCCACTCCTCCTACACTCTAGAATATGCACTGCTGTAGAAGCCCTGAACTAATCCACCTTCAGAGGGAGAGTTGGAGGGGAGTGGAGAGTGCAGCACAGGTGGCTAGCTTTTAATAGCTGGCTGTGCTAATGTTAGATACCAGACTAAGCTGACTTTACTGAGGTTACTCAGTAAAGTCAGCTTAGCCTTGAACGTTATTGTCTATCATTATTGTCTCATATAAAAGTACCTAAAATGTTGTTGTCTTTGGATTACATCTAAACCCGGCAGATGTCCAGCTTCTCAGGAAACAGGACAGGCTGTCATTGAGTTGACAAGCCAAAGACCAAACCAAATCAAGCGCAATTCTTACCCGCACTCCCTAGGACACAGCCGTGGAAAATTGTCAGCCAGTGATATTTCAGGCAAATAGCACAGGTTTATGACAGCCTCAGAGCACAGAAAGACACAGAGAGAGGCGGAGGAGGAGATCCTTCCAGCCAATCTGACTTGCTCTCAGCCTACACAAACTCCCAACACAGCCCCAGCCTCAGTAATGTTGAGTGCGCTGTGAGAGTGAGCTCTACCTATTAGAAACACTCTGCTGTTGGAGGAAAGACAAAGAATAAAACCTGTGAGTACACCTTTGTATCATTTTTGCTGATCTTGTTTGCCTTAATACTGCTAATGTAAGCAATGGAGAATTTCACAGAAAAATGATATGAGCAAAACAGATGGGCCAAACTAAAGCTGCACTGTTAAATACCTGCTGCGTAGGTTGAACACTACAGTTATCAGGACACAAGTTGTTGTCGAGTTGGAGATAAAATAAGGACCATGGGTCTTTTGAACCCTAATCTTTTAATTCCTTTAAACTGTCAGCTGTTTGCAGCATCCCAGCAGGGGTCTGCTTTTAACTAACAAGTCTTAGTATTCACATATGGATAACTACAAAAAAATCAATGCATGGAACAATGTCATCTTTTCAAAAACTGTAACTAAGGCGCAAATAAACTGCCATACTGACCAAGCACTGAAAAAACCTTGATGTATGTGGATATGATTATTGTTATGTGTGAAAAGCAAGACTCGTGCCCTCCCACTCTGTAGTTCCTGGCTGCTTTTAGAGAGCCAGCCAACCGCTACCCTTTCTGCAGCACAGGTAGCAGAGCAGAGGAGATAAGCAAAGATGCCATTGTCGTAGTGGCCATATCACAGCTTTTATCAGTACTTTAAATCCCATTGATGTTCGTCACTTTCATTTGTGTAGTATTAAGAAGGTATAATGACATGTTCTTCTTTTGACAAAGTGCAACACATTTAGCAGAATGATTAAATGTTTCCTTCTAATCTGCATAACATGTTTTGGGAGATGTCCATCCATCCATCCATCCATCCATCCATCCATCCATCCATCCATCCATCCATCCATCCATCCATCCATCCATCCATCCATCCATCCATCCATCCATCCATCCATCCATCCATCCATCCATCCATCCATCCATCCATCCATCCATCCATCCATCCATCCATCCATCCATCCATCCATCCATCCATCCATCCATCCATCCATCCATCCATCCATCCATCCATCCATCCATCCATCCATCCATCCATCCATCCATCCATCCATCCATTTCCTAACACCTCTATCCCTATTGGGATGGCGAGAGGTGCTGGTGCCTATCTCCAGCTGTCAATGGGCAAGAGGCGGGGTACACCCAGGACAGGTTGCCAGTCTATTGCAGGGTTTTGGGAAAGGTGCTCATGTAATTTCCTTTTCTAAACCAGGCAGGGATATTACCAGATTACATATACCGTGGAGCTTCAAAAAGTGACTCTCAAACCCTTTCAGACAAGTCAACAGTCAGACCGCTTCCGCTGTAATTTCTTTTCATAATTTAAACCTAATCTTTATTTTGCTGATGCATGACAGTGTGTCCTGACATTGACCTCAGCTTTGAATACTTGTGTTTCAGCAACTGTGGACCAATCACTAAGTATATCTTTCTTTCCTGGAAAGGATTTTTGGTCTTTTATTTTATGATAATAAACTAACTGCATCCAGTTACTGTCAACCCTGGTTCTTTTTCCTGAAAGATGTGGCATTCTCTAAATGTAGCCTTCAGTGACTTCTGTAGTAATAAAAATACTATTGAAACAGAGACTATGCTTCAACATATTTAATCTAAAATGGCAGAGGGATGTTTACAGCTTCTATACTGGACATTAATATACAAAAAAAAACATTGCGAGATGGGCAGATTTCCATATGCGAGGGAGAGACCCATTCATTCCTAACACAAACAGTACGTGGGACCAACTGTGCACACATATTCAAGGGTGTGCACAGTATGACATCAGTGTTCCTTTCATCACATTGGTGGTGAAGATCATACTATAATGTAGACATGACCAAGCTGACCCATTTACTCCTAAATAGTCTTTCTGTCCAATCTACAGTAAGTATGTCAGCCTCTGAGTCTCCAGTGCTTGTGGTTTATCTGTTGCTTCTGTTAACTGCATTCCATAACAAAAATAACAATGGTTTAGAAGCTTTCAGCCTGAATTGGTGCACTTTTAGAGCAAAAGTAAAAAAAAAATTATTTAAAAATGACTAATGACCTTCTTCTGGCTATTGATAGAAGAGAAAGCTCCAGCTAGTTCTTCTAGACAGCATCATGCATTGTCTCAAGCAGGCATAGCTGCTTGAAACAAAGCATAAACTCAGTGAGAATTAAGAGTCTTTCTTTTATTGTTCATCTCTCTGATTAGACCCTGAGTGTCCAAAGTGCAGTCTGCAGCCATTTGTGGCCCCTGGACTGATTTTTTGTGGTGCCCAACAACAATTAAGAATGATTTTGTCCACCAGCACATGTGCTCGACATTGCTGAGCCTGCATGTCTACATGACAAGACAGAATTTTAGAGTCCAGCGCTGACAGTGGAATAAAAATTAATGCTATTAGAGAGGTGCTGATTTCTACATTACTGTTGTGAAGTGTTCATGGAATGATGAACATTACAGTTGTTTCACAGGCTTTTTGTTTATTTGTTTTAACAAGCCCAGTTGCTTCAATATGGTGAGGTGCGAAGAGAAAAAGCACTTGGAG
The DNA here is from genome assembly GCF_011125445.2 of Fundulus heteroclitus. Lineage (NCBI taxonomy): Eukaryota > Metazoa > Chordata > Actinopteri > Cyprinodontiformes > Fundulidae > Fundulus > Fundulus heteroclitus. The sequence goes on from NW_023396477.1 coordinate 528,468, forward strand.
GTCAGGTGTTTTACAGTGTTTTATTAGGGAAATGTGCTTTTTGTGTACAAGCCAAATTAAATTCAAATTCAATTTAAATTTTATTTATATAGTGCCAAATCATGAAACATGTCATCTCAAGGCACTTTACAAAATCAAGTTCAATCATATTATACAGATTGGGTCAGATTATACAGATTGGTCAAAAATGTCCTATATAAGGAAACCAGTTGATTGCATCAAAGTCCCGACAAGCCGCATTCACTCCTGGGGAACCGTAGAGCCACAGGGAGAGTCGTCTGCATTGTACATGGCTTTGCTGCAATCCCTCATACTGAGCAAGCATGAAGCGACAGTGGGAAGAAAAACTCCCCATTAACGGGAAGGAAAAACCTCCGGCAGAACCGGGCTCAGTATGAACGGTCATCTGCCTCGACCGACTGGGGGTTACAGAAGACAGAACAGAGACACAACAAGAGAAACAAAAAAGCACAGAAGCACACATTGATCCAGTAATCTGTTCTACATTAGATGGTAGTAGCGGGTGAGCCGTCTTCTCTGGATGATGTCACAGTTAACAGAACGCCAGACCAGGTGTACCTACTATGAAGATAAAAGAGAGAGAACAGAAAGTTAAAGCAGAAATGACAACACATAATGCATAATTGAAGAACAGTAGAACTCTATAGAGTGAGAAAATTAGATCCTGATGTCCTCCAGCAGCCTAAGCCTATAGCAGCATAACTATAGAGATAGCTCAGGGTATGAGCCACTCTAACTATAAGCTTTGTCAAAAAGGAAAGTTTTAAGATTAGTCTTAAAAGTAGACGGGGTGTCTGCCTCACGGACCAAAACTGGGAGTTGGTTCCACAGGAGAGGAGCCTGATAGCTAAAGGATCTGCCTCCCATTCTACTTTTAGAGACTCTAGGAACCAGCAGCAGACCTGCAGTCTGAGAGCGAAGTGCTCTGTTAGGAACATACGGGGTAATCAGAGCTCTGATATATGATGGAGCTTGATTATTAAGGGCTTTATACGTTAGAAGAAGAATTTTAAATTCTATTCTTGATTTAACAGGAAGCCAATGAAGGGAAGCTAAAATTGGAGAAATATGATCCCTCTTGTTGATTTTCATCAGAACTCTTGCTGCAGCATTTTGGATCAGCTGAAGGCTTTGAACTGCATTTTGTGGACTTCCTGATAGTAAAGAATTACAATAGTCCAGCCTTGAAGTAACAAATGCATGGACTAGTTTTTCAGCATCACTCCTGGACAGAATGTTTCTAATTTTAGGCTTTAAAGGGCTCTGTTTGATAATTATTACAAAAGTATTACTTATTACTAATTACAGAACTGTTGCAAAACTCAAAGGTGCCATGACATCACAGTATAAACCATTTAATGTAGTTGATATTGCTATATATGAAGATTCTCCAAAGAATTCCATTAAAAAAATGACATCAGCTTATTATTTTGTCAGGTCAGATGTCTCTCCTCAGTAAAAGGGTTGGCTATGGTAATGATATGCACCTCTACCTAGTTTACTTAATTCTGATTGGCTACAACTGTGTTTGGAAAACTGGTCAAAGGCACCCCCACACCCTCCCCCCTCCATCCACTCCTTTCCCCTCAAACACTCTGTCAAAAATCCATTATTATGGCTAGTGGAAGTATTTGTGTTGCTGGATGTCAGACAGGCAAGGCCAAACTGACTAAAGGCTTTAAGCTGCCGGCGACATTCGACATAGTAGGACCGAAATACAAAGCCACATTGACCACGGCGGAAGCTTGCTGGGCAGCGACACAGGAAGGCAGCCATCTCCTGCTCACCGTTGGCTGCCGGCTCCGGGGGAGAGCTGACTTCACCGCCATGACAATTTAACATGTCGTGGGTGTGAAGGCAGCCAACTCCAGCTCACTGCTAGTTCTCCTATTTGCAAGGTCTTCCAGCAGTGCCATTGCATCCCACTACACAGCATTACACATCATTTTTTTTGACCGTTTACAGATATTAGTAATTGCCACACACCTGGTGATAATTTATCTGTTAATCTGTGGTACACTTCACCCTGGTGGTCATCGAGGACAAGAATGCAATGGTAGAAAAATAATGAAATGTGAAGGCTTTTATTTATGATGGCTTATGGGCATTTTTTTTACTTATTTAAAAGGTCCTTATGTATAGGGTTAGAGGGTTACCAGCATAAAGCATGAATAACATCAAGGTTTTGGTTGCTTATGATAAAGTCGATCTATGATTAAAGTGAGATATGAGGTGAAATTTAACGTCTAAGAGGAATCATTATTCTTAGTCTTCTTGCAGTTCATCGCTTTACCTTCTGCGTTGCCAATTTCTCCTGCCGTTAGGACGGCACAATTACCGGTCAAATTTTATTTATAGATCCCAACCTTGGTGTGGAAAGTGACATACATGTGTTTCAGGCCCCATTTTGTAGGTATGCAAGCTTTATAAATGAGACCCCACGACCTTTTTCCCGTTAAAGTAAAGTTTGGGGAAAGTGAAAGGCATTTCCCCAAGTGGAAACGCTAGGAGGGCCTTTGAGGTCTAATGGAAAAGGGCTTCACAGCAGTCTGAATGAAAGGTTTACCCAGTTCTTGGCAGATCTCCTGCAGACTAATGAATCAAAACAGACCTAGTGGATGGGTACAACCTTCAGATCCGAGGTCATGTCTCAAGATCTCAAGGCTGCCATGGATATGAGACAAAGCATACTGTTTTGAAGTTGACAAGACAAACCATTATAATTACAAGTGATTGTCAATCTGAAGCTAATTACCTTGACAAACTCTAGCCAAAGCACTAAATTCTGAAAACCTAACACTGTCAGTGAGTGCAATGTTAATCCATCAGGATTAGATTAAGAGAGAAGAAGCTTGGATTAGAAGTCAAAAGAGCATGGTTGAATATCCAGACAGACAGGAGGATAACAAGATTACGTCTCTGAGACTGAAGGCTATCCACGGATAGGAGACCAAACAACGGTCAGGGCCAGACTCACAACAACACACTTGTGAAAATAATGTAACAAACTTTAAAATGACTGAGCATTAATAATATAGTTTGGTAGAGTAGATTGTAGATATTAGATAATTATGCTATGATTTCTTTTTTTTCTTTTTGTAAATCCTGACTGACATTTCGCTAAAATGGTTTTAGAATGTAAAAAAATATTTTATGTGTTTACTAACAAGAGTTTCAAGAATTTTAGTTCATGCTGATAGAGTGAATATTGGTCTATAATTATTTAATTTTTTTGCTGCTCTTTAATAAAGGCAGACCTAAAGCAGACTTTCATAAATAAGAAATTTCAGTCTTTTCAACTGTGGCCTTGAAAATGGAATGAAAGAGGCACACCCAAAAAATAAAACTGATACCAGTTTCGAAAAATACAGATCAATAAATTCAGGATCAGAAGATTTACTATTATCTAAACCTTTAAGAGCTTTTTGAACTTCCTGAATGGAGCGGAGTGCAGAATTAATAGATTTACCTGTATAAATTAGATAATATACACAAAAAACCTGATGATATGAAATCAATATGACCAATCTATTAGAAACAGGAACAGAATAATAAAAAATATGGAAGGAAAGAATATGATAACTTTTCCTTACCAAAAGCGGTTTAATAACTTTCCAAAACCTTTTTGGTTCAGGATCTTCAGGGGAAATAGATAAAAAAGATATTCAGATTTTGCTTTCTTGATTAGAGAAGTAAATTTATTTCTTAGTTTCTGAAAGCAAACCAGTCATTGGTGAAACCTGTTTCTCTTGCCTTGGCCCGAGCAAGATTTCATTGATAATTTATATTGGCCAACTCTGTGGAGAACCTGTCTTTGGAACATGGATGTCTGTGATTTACTGGTGTTTTGCAACTTGAAGATTTCAATATCAATAAAAGAATTTTAGCAAAGTAGTAAAGTTCTAAAGTATTTAGTAAATTAGTAAAGTATTATTTTAACAAAACAATGTTCTATTAATAATTTGAAACATTTGAGATTAATAACCTTTGCACAATTGTTTCTTAATGTGCCAATCGGCCATGACTGTGATTGAATGAAGGTACAGATAAACATAGCGAGCTGTGTAGTGAAAACAGAACTAATGGTGGGTAGTATCTTGGCGTTAGCAGTTTTAGCTTTTAGCTTTAGTTTTAGTGTTATCCCAAGGCTTCTAAAAGAAGACTTAGCCAAGGAGCCCTCAGTCAGCCCCGTCCAGCTGTGAGCCAGGCTGTTACTATTTTCAGCAGTTCACTACTAGACACCCATAGTATTAACAGGTGGACAAACTAGCCAGATCACATTCAGTTGTCTCTTCATGCTCCTACTTCAGTCAATTTTATTTTCTAAGTTTTTCTGGGACCAAATCTTTTCCAATAACGTAATTAAAAAGGGAAATAAATGCTGCTAAGTGGTAGCTCTACTGGACTCACTGAAGATAATCTGTTTTAGTTTCGAGTCAGCACTATGGAGAAACAGGTAGGCTCTGTAAATATGCTGAGTGCACAAATTAACTGTTCATAATTCTGACCCAGAGTGTCCCAACAGGCTTGTAGGATTTGTTCTGATTCTTAGTAATGTATGTATCCCACATCTGTGGCACGTTACACTGACATGCTACTTTTCTCTCTGACTCTTTACCTTTCAATGTTGACACACAAGCATTCATTAAACATGCATGTGTTAGTATGCACTGCAATAAATCTCAAGGGAAGGCAGCAAACACTGTTTATTAAATCCTACAGTGATCCAATAGAAAAATCACATCAGTCATCCAGCGATGAAGGGCTGGAAGGTAATTTGGCATCCCTGCCCATTGCCTGGTGGAGCGGTGCACTTTTGGGCTGATAAAGATTTTTTTTATCTTAATCTACCTGCCCACATATATCTCATGATACGTTGGGCTGAACTCACAGAGGCTGTTTTTGCACATGTGGTTAGTTGTATCTGTCACTTCTCCACATTCCCACATTTAGCAACATTCTTCGTGCAGTGCGAGAGACGCTCACTGCTGAAAGCCCATCTGTTTTGCAAGCATATACACAGATCAATATAAACACAGAGGGAGTAATTGTTGCTAAATAGTTGATTTCTTAAAAGCATCTAAAAAGTTACAATTAAGAGGTCTAACTTCGTAGTCAGATTTTTTATGAATAACTTCATTAAAAACAAGAAAAGTAGCATTATGGGCAGAAATTTGTGCCGTCAGAAATTTAATTTGAATTGCAAAAGACTAAACTGGAATTGCACAGACAGAATCTGTATATGCATAGTTTGAAATTTAATGTATTGGTTTGTCAGTCGATTTCACTCAATTGAAACTGAATTAATTTGCCTTTTAAATTGTATTTCTTTGTAAAGAAAATTCAGTTTGACTGAATAATAATTTTAACTCTTGATGAATTTCCACAACATAAATTAAGGTTTTACAAATCACAAACTAGCCTGCAAGATTTTCTCATTAGAATAGAACAATTATAACCAGGTTTAAAGAGTCTAGAATATAAATTATTTGAGCTGGACCAGTTCTAATGAATGCAAACCTTTTAAGAAAGGAAGTTATGAAAATGTTGAAATATATAAAAAGGCAAAAAATGCTGTCATAGCCAAAACGTAAATGAGCATTTTAAGTTTGAATGGTATTCCTGTCATGGTTTTTGGAGCCGCACAGTAGCGCAGAAAAAACCTGCATGTCGCATGGTGATAATTTATTTAAATAAAGAAAGCTTAAGAGATACAAGGATGACAGGAACCTGTGCTCGTATTCACAAAGATTCTCAGTCCTCTCACAGAGCTCCTATCTTAGCCTAAAAATTCTCACCTTGGAGTGTTAGCTTAAGAGTGATTTGCTGAGAGCAACTATAAGGAAGGAGATGACAGAAATTCCTATCTTAGTGAGGAGGTGTGGCTGACCCCGTTGCTATGTGTGAGGCTGTCTTTCAAGAGCTGTGATTGGTTGATAGTACAAGAAATAAACAGCAACACGAATGCAAAATTAACCGATTACACTGGGTTAAAAAATGTATGACATGATGAAACTTAGCTAAATTAATTGACTGTCATACAGCATCAAAATGTTTGAACGCCTTACATGCTTATCATTATTTTGTTTTGTTTATTTATTTTTACTCGCAAGTCATTTTACTACCTCATCTATTTGATATTAATGCGCACTCACCTGTCAGCATTTTAATAAGATTGCCTGCTTGTATAAAGTGGTTGTATTTTGCAAAACGATCAAGATAAAATGGAGAAAGAAAAGGTGGAAAAACTGAACTAGACAGCCGTGCTGTTCAGCACACAGCTCTGGGAGGAGAGTACAGGAGTGTTGAAAAGTAAATTGGTCCCTGGATCATGGCGCAAATACATAGACTCTGAAGCATATTGCTGCAGATCAATGCATCTTTTTCCCTGCTTTTAGGCACCAGCCTGATGAGAATGCTTCCTTGTACCATCAAAAGCAAGGAGATAGTATCACACAAGCAAACTTCTAGATCACCATTTAGGCTATTGACATTATTTAGATTCAGATTGTTGTTTTTTTTGTGTTGCTCCATGGAAAAAATTACAAACACACTTTCTGTCATACATTTCCCATGAGAAAGAGGGAGCAGAAATAATCCATCCATTCATTCATTTTTCTACACGCTTATCTCTGTTGGGTGTGCTAGGGCTGCTGGTGCCTATCTCCAGCAGAAACAACATGAAATTTAATTTTGTCTGCCCATAGACAAAAAATTTAATAACTTTGGCTTGGCTACAGCCAAAATAAAGCAACACCACAACAGGCATCTATGTTCAAATAAACCAACAAACATTTTTAAGGAAAATATCAACATATACATACATGCATACATGCACACACACACACACACACACACACACACACACATATATATATATATATACATATACTGTCATATATATATATATATATATATATATATATATATATATATATATATATATATATATATATATATGACAGTATATGTATATATATATATATATATATATATATATATATATACATATACTGTCATATATATATATATATATATATATATATATATATATATATATATATATATATATATATATATATATATATATATATATGACAGTCGAGATTAGCTGCAGTGTGTGTTTATGAATGTGTTTCTCTCTAGGGTACTGTTTAAATCGGTTTCTTTTTTTTTTACACAGCACACTCTGTATTATTCTGTATGGAACCTCAAGAAGCAGTTGCTGGTGGATGTGAAACAGAGGTGGAGATCATCACATTTTTGGCACTTGGCTTTAGGTGTACCTTTGCATCATGGTACCTTGCATCTCCCTTTCTTTTCATCCATGACCATCCAGTGGGCTGTGGGGTCCTGACACACATCAGGGACCGGAACGAGTGTAGTGGGTCCTCTTCTCCTCTTTTCTTCATAATCCCCAGCAATTGCGGAACTGGGACGTCCTCTCTTACTCTCCACATTTCTGCACAAGCTTTCTGTGATATATGACTTGAACGTATAAAGCTTATTCTGTTCCTCTTTTCCCATCCCATTGCTGCTGCAGTCTCTCATGTAGAGCAGCCAGGCAGTCACAATGGGCATGTCGATAAAGTGGAACATCAGCCAGTGGTACCACTTCTTCAACATGATTTTGTTGCAGTACAGTGCAATGAGAGAGTCCAGCAGGTTCACTCCACCCATATTCCTATTGTACTCTCACCACAGGGGACTTTGATGATTTTCTTTAGCTTGCCATCCCACCTATCAACTTCTGTGACTGGGTGTGCTCCAATGCAATTACTGAGAAGACTGACTAAATGGTTATCATACCACTACACAGCATGCAAGGTGGTTTCTCCAGCCATGGCTGTCTTCTGTTGAAAAGATCCATGTCCAGCTCTCTTCAACTCAGCGTCACACATCAAGTTGACACCTAGTAGTCTGTTGCTACGAGCAGTACTAGTACATTCAATTCCCTGCTGAGTAAGTGTGAGTATGAAAGGGACACACGTGAACCAGTTGTCAAAGAACACCTTGTAGTTCTGTTACTTGGGTATTTTCTGGGCTAGGCGGAGGACATCGTTGCCACTTGCTCCTACATCTGGCAGTTCAGGAGGTTGCTCAACTTTTCCTGTTTAGGTCATATAATTGTGCAGGACATCATCAGAGCCAGCCAAGACAAGCGTCTTGTAGCAACACATCTTTAGCTTTGCTGGCAGGTATTGTTTGAGTCTATTACTTTCCTTAAAAGGGACCTTTTGTTCATCTACAGCCAGCTTCTCCTCCATTGGGATCGTCTGCAGCTTTGAGGTAAGATGAGTGACCAGTGGTTGGATTTTGTGGAGTGGATCAACATTTTCTCCTTGTCTCACTTCATTGTGTTGAAGTGCAAGGATTTTTTGATGAACTCTCATCTGTTTAGTGCCATGGTGTGCACTGGTAACCTGACTCCGCCAGATGGATTTGCTCCGCATATCCATCTGGAAACCTTCCGTTGAAGTAATTTTGGGAAGGGGCGAAAATACTGGTTAGATCATTGGCCTATGTTGGTGATAGACGGGCCAAATGAACCAATCAGATCAACGAAGCATATGACGTACTAACTGCGACGACGAAAACACAACCACAAGCTCACGCTGAAACCAGTCGGGAGAAGAGCAAAAACATCTTTCCCTCTGAGAAAAGCCTCCAGAGCAGTGTTTTGCTCTTCTTTCAGTGAAGAAATACTCTGTAATTCTGATAAAACTTGCTCGATAGCCACGCTAACGCTAGTTTCATCGGCTGAAGCTGCCATGTTCTTTAGACTGAACTGTCGCGCTTCTCGTTGCGTCACACCTCAACCCGCCTCAAAGCCAACGCTGATTGGACGTTCGTTTGGTGAACGGCTCCAAATTTCTTTAACGGAAAGTAGCCAGACTGATCTGCGAGTGAAACTTTGAAAGCTCGCGAGATCAGGATGGTCTCACGAGGCTACTGCACTGGGACACTTGGGTAGCTTTATTCCAAAACATGCAGGTGCCTGGTAGTCCAAACGACATGCTGAACCCATGAACTGCTCCAGTTCTTTAGTAGTGAGGTTAAGGGGCTTGTTGGTGTCACACTGAATGGCATACACATTAGACTGCTCTACAACTACATCACGAGACAACCTGTCCTTTGTCTCGTGTCAGTTCTGTCCAGTTTGGCCATTCACGGAAGGAGCGTTGAAGGAGGAAGTTGTTGGTTTGTTGTTGGCGGGCTAGCGTTAGCTCTGCAGCACTACATGGTCAGGGTCGGAGTCCGGTTGTGAGCATGTTCTCTGACCCGGTTGCAGTCCGATTTGAGCAGGGGTTTCCTCAGCATACAGCTTTCAGCTCCATCTGGGTTTGCTTCCTGGTATAGGCTGAGAAGAAATACAACAAGGCTGTTTTGGCATGCAGGATCCTTCTTCCTGCATCTGATTATGAAGTTAAGACAGCAAACTTAGCTCTGTATTGCCCCGGACATGTTCCCCGGGCTAAGAGAGACCTCTCCAGATGCGGCCTGTGTGTTGGTCAGGCCCATGTAGGGCCTATGGCCTGAAGAGGTTTCCTGGTCTGCTCCAGGACGAGGTGGTCTGTGCAGCTTGGTGTCAGGAGTCGCAGGAGAGAAGAGAGAGCTGAAGAGCTGTGCTGTGACTTTTATTTGTAGGGAGTGGTCACATCTGACCACCAACTGAGGGAGAGTGAGAAAGTGGCTTTCTTGCTGTCTCTCTCTCACTTGTGGCTATCGCTAAGTCCGAGGAGAATAAAAATTGGCTCATAACCTTGAAAATGGGGGGACAAATTAAGTTTGGAGATGTACTTTCCTGCCGCGGAGTGCAGCGGAGTTACAAGGAACAGCTAACACTGAAGCTCACTGTATACATAAACACTAGAAGTGCGCATGCACTGCCAACAGGAGGAAAGTAGGAAGGAACGTGCACACACATTGACATTAGGTGAGCATGCCACAATGATTGGCATGTGGGACAACCAATAGATAAGTTGATCCCCCTGGAACTCAAATCAGAAAAACGATCATCCACTATCCCTTTAAAAATTATAACATGTGATTCAACAAATCCAGCCATAATTAAACATTATGGACTAAAACTAAAAATGTTTACATGCACAATTTATGTTTAGCTCTGTTACTTGGTCATCTGTCTCTCCTGTGCTGTCTGTCCCTACTTTTTCTTTCTTTCTCTGTGGTCACCTCCTTTCTCCTCTCTTCAACTACCCTCCATTCCTGGGCATGGGACAATTGACCCTTTTGTTCCCCCCTGTCGGTGATTGTGGATGTCCTACTGAAAGGGGAACCTCCACCCTAGTCTCAAGTCTTCAGCTGTGTTCTCGGTCTACAAGATGCTGTTTGTTTCCTAATGTTCCCTAACAAACCTTTGAGGTCAGAAAGAGAGTTTGGTGCCTACATTTTATTATTGATTATTAAAGAAATGGGGTGGCTGAATGCAAAAACAAGCCATATGATTCAGATTTTTATTTGTAACAAAAGGAAAACCATACATCACTTTTCTTTCTCCTGCTACATATTCACTACTTTGTATTGATCTAGCTTGTAAAAACAAAATACATTCTTTTTTGGTTGTACCCAAGCTAAATGTAAAAATGTTCGAATGGACTGAATTTATATAGCACTGCTCTAGTAATACCAACCACTCAAAGCACTTTACACTAGATCCACATACATCCAATCAGACATTGATGTGAATATTGGTGGCAACTTGCGGTTAATATCCTTGGCCAAGGGCACATCAATATGAGACAGGAGGCACCTGGAATCAAACCGGCAACTTTCAGATTGCAAGATGACTACTCTTTCTACTGAGCCATAGCTGCCAGAATGTGTAAACATAAATGCTCTGCAATGGGCTGTAGGCATGAGCTTGATGGGTTGTCCACTAATGGGGAGTCTGGTAATAGATTTACATGTTTTCCATTGAGGAATAATGGTTGTAATGAGTGTATGTAAAGAGTGGATCATTTAAAATGATGACTGGTCTAATGATCATATTGTGTTTTTATCTGAAGAATGGACAATGCATTATTTTAGGAAGTTTTGAAAACCAATTTTGATCGTCACATGATTATAAAAACAATAATTCATTTTTAAACATGAGGGTTTTCTACCTTGGTATGTGAATAATGTTACTTTTTAACCTCACTTGTTCATTTACCTGCTTTATGAGGATGTATGCTCATTGTCCTACCTAGTCCCCACTCAGAGTATGGTAGAAGCAAAACATCAATATACACCTTTTCAGAAAATTCAGTGATTATCAGATCAGTGATTATAGAAGTGAAGAATTTACTTGTTTAGATTAGATTAGATTCAACTTTATTGTCATTACACAGGTACAAGACAACAAAATGCAGTTTAGGTCTAACCAGAAGTGCAATAGCAGCAAGTGCAGGATATGCAATGGTTCCATAAGTACAGGACATGGATATGTACTTTGCTTTTGGTTCTTTGGGTGTTTATAATAAAACTATGATGTGTCTTTGTGCTCTTTATATGTTTTATGAGCTCTTCTTATCTTTCAGACCACCATGGAAGAGGCTGATCTGCTAAGGGAGAGGCTCCAGGCAATCACAGTAAACAAACACATCGATTAGTCTTTTCCTCTGACATTTAATATTTTAAAAAGCTGGGCAATACAGAAAGGGATCTTTGACCACTCCACTGTTCACACTCTGCCTAGTTGGTCCAGAGTTCTGGATCCTATGTTATGCTTTTCTCCTCTTCAGCTCAAGTTTATCCTATTAGTTCCCTATGAAATTTAGACCTCAACACTATGACAATCATGGAAGATGTTTATTTAGCTTCTGTTTAAGCATTTTCATATATTGTTTTAGGTCATATAGCTTAAGAAGTCAAATATGTGGCAAAATTTTATGGAAAGAAAATTAGAAACTGTTAGCAAGTTACAGTTCCATTCATTTTTATATATAGCACCAATTCATGACACATATCATCTTGAGGCACTTTGCAAAGTCGATTTAATCAAATCATAAAGACAGATTTGTCCAAAGTTTTCTAAGGAAACCCAGTAGAGTGCATCGACTGCATGTTTCTTGCAATTTTGTTATTGCTAGCATGACTCAACCTCCTGGAAACCATAAGTAGCTGTCACTAATGATCGGTTGGTAGCATGATGGTCCTCTTGCATGTGAACACCTAGTTTTGATTGTCACACTTAAACTTGTTTATCCACAATGCAAAGGCACTGTTTATACGAGGGAATTTTGTAATGACCCAACAGAAATTGGAGACCTGATAATTCAGCCTACACAGAGAATGAACGCTTGATAATGTTTATTGAGAATAAACTGGTGTTGTTAGAACGCGAACTGATAGGATCTCAGGAATCAGTACGGGGAGAAGAACAGAGTTTGTGGCCGAGAACAACTCAGTGAAATAGATTGTGCATGTGCATGCTAAATAATCATGTTTAAATCTATTAAAAATTCAATTCCTAAAAAGGGATTGTCAAAGCCAAACCTAATGTCAAAGCAAGTGATCAGCAGAAGGATGATCTGCCTATCTCAAGTTCTAAGCTAGGAACATGCATCTCCCTTGTCAGTAGCTGGTCATGCGGCAACTCATCAATATCAGCACATTTATTATATTACAAACCTAATTGAAAGTTATCTTATTAATGTGTTGGTCTCTGTCATTTTAGTGAACTGAATGGTACTTTCATGATAAATGGTGGAATTTATTATTGTGACCTAGTTTTCCCCCTGGAGATAGCTTGGCATACTGATGTAGCTTCATCAGACAGAGGCATTGCTATAAATACCAGCAGACTTCATAAAGGGATCCCTTTTCACTGTGACTAAGGGTAACACTGATCCTGGATCTAGAAGCTAATATTAGCCATTAATGATCATCTCATTGTGACATTCAGAGATTTAGCATGTGTTTCATTACTGAGTAAACAATGGGACAAATAATAAGAAAACTATTTTGCCTCTGTTCATCTGTTCATCATTAAACTGATTGAATCCAATCTAGAGAAATCAGAATATGGTAAGATGGAAAGAATCTTTTGCACACAAGGAGCTTGTTGAGGGGACATTTTGTAATAAAGAACTAAACACAAGCAGGTAGAGACAACTAACACATTGCCTCTTAAGTATTTATAGCTTTTGGTTTCCAGCTGTCAATTCAAGGGTGAAGAGTCAGTACTTGAATTATACAGGTGGAATAGTTTCCACATTATAACATGTACACATGCTTCACACATGTGCTTTTTGTCCACAGGACAAAAGAAGAATCCAGGAAGACATTGCCAGGAAAAGAAGACAGATTGAAGAGGAGAAATTAAAATTCCAGTATATCAAGGTATTGTTATGTTTTAAAATGTTTTCTGAATAAAAACGTAAATGTCAGCATGTATTCTTAACAAAACACAATTATACGTGGTACTCTTCAGATAATGGAAGAGTACTACTTGATGGAGGAGAGGCAACATGCTTGTACACCATAGTTAGAATAATAGAACTGCATGTGAGCAGTAGATAAACATTTGGAAAATAATTTGTTCCTCTAAGGCTACTTTCAATTTTAATACATCAGATTCAAAACTAGGGTCCGAAGCATGTGCATCTTAGCAGTGCTCAGAAATGGGTAAACACTGTTCTGCTTGTTGACTTTGACAAAGTAAAACTCTAAAAGATTCAAGTTAATGGTCTTTTCCAAGCAGGTTTTTACCACAAAATAAAGATCAAAAACAAATATAGGCCTCTTAAAACATTTTGTGAGTTTTGTCAAAGTAAGTATGTCAAAACCACATTTTCTATTGCAGTTTGAGTCCGATGGTAAAAACACTCCCCCTTGCCAAGTATAGAAAATGGTGTTGGGACAACAGGATTTCTGGTGCTAACAAAATGTATGGTACTCCCTAAAAAGGGAGATATAGGGAGGAGTTGGGATCTTTTTTCATTACCATCCACAGAAGCATAGTTTTGGTTTGCTTGATTGTTTTTAATTTTTATTTTGTGGAAATGTGTCAAAATGCTTCTCTACTGAGTTATTATGTGAATTTTTAAGGATAGAGCAAATATATGCAACCTGATCAGTATCCATCAAGCCTCCTGATGCCAACAACAGAACTCTTCCAGTTTTCACATCCAACCTGTTTTTGGCTCAGCAATACCCAACAAATCCATGTTTAGCAGACAAGCATCCATCCATCCATCCATTTTCCAAACCGCTTAATCCCTCATGGGGTCGTGGGGGTTGCTGGTGCCTATCTCCAGCATTCACTGGGCGAGAGGCGGGGTACACCCTGGACAGGTCGCCAGTCTGTCGCAGACAAACATACTAAAAGGAAATGTGCAGATGCGAATAGTCCATCACATCATCCTCCAAACTAACAGTAAGCAGTAGGAGACAAATGGGCAACAAGCCATTCCTGTTAGACTTGTAGTCTAAAAGGACTGAAACAAGGGAATACGGTAAACACCAGCAAATGTTAATCTTAGCAAGCTCCATTAAAAAGGATCAATTGAAATATTAATTATTGGTTTAAACAAAAAGAAAACTCAGAAAACAACCTTTCCTGTTAAACACCAAAAAATGCTCAACTCAAATATACCATCCTAGTCTGGATAGCCAAGAGACGGTTGCTCATTGAGCCGTTCAGTCAGCTCAATAGTCCTGGTTTTGTGGCACCCTCATGTGTCCAGATAACAGCATTAACATCCTCCTGATCTCTCTCTGACAACCATCCTTGGTGTATGCTGATTGTGGTTAGCGTTATGCTTTACTTTTAAGCAGAAGCTCACTATGCTGCTGTAGGTACAGCAGAGCTTGCTAACCTCCATTACGCTGTCCCAAGATTGTGACCTCGGGTGAGTTTTGAGTCACTTCCCTCTCCCTCTCCCTCCCAAATATCTGTTAATTTTTCTTAAATTTAGTGCCCTGGCAATTGAGCTTTTATCTAAATCTTATTCTTTGGTCAAAATAAACAAACGATTGAAAGTTTAAGATTTTCTAAGCAAGCCATCACATCCACGTTCAGCCATCTTTAACTAATCTAATGCCTTACTCAGAATAAGAGAAGGGAAGTATCTCAGTCAGATAATTACTGCATAAATATTGCATTCTCATAGGTACTTCTGGAGTTTTTATTTCACCTACTATCTGAAAGCCAAAACACCAAAATAATGACTTCTTCTTGGAGCAAGTACATTGATCATATGTTCAGTTTTTTGGTCACCACAATAAATACAATCATATAAAATACAATCTAATAAAATCTTAAATATGTATGCATTGCATAAGGATAGGCAATGTTAAGCACTTTATTGAAATCTAAATTAGGGCATTAACTGTGTGTGTGATACTTCCTTTGCCTGGCCGACGGAAGGTAAATGCATGACAGTATGAGATTTTCATCCATTTAAGAGACAGAAACGCAGAAGGGGACAGATTATGAAAATTTAAACACAGCAAGAATCAATAACCTAGAAATCACAAAGGTTGGTATATGAGCAAGCCAATCAACTATGTTTGCATCTAAAACTGTGCTTCCTGTGTATTGGTGTGCTTGACTGGTAGAAAAAAGCCTTGAGGGAACAGTGGCTGATGGATGGTTTGAGTCAGCGGTCAGAGGAGGAGCAGGAGGCCCTGAGGCTTCAGGCTCAAGATGAGCAGCAACAGAGTGATCAGCTACAGAGCAACATTCTCAGGTAACCTGATTCTGAAAGCTTTTCCCTCATTACATCTCATTCTGGAGACAGCATGTGAACAGCTGGCAGAATCTACAAGTTGGAGAGGGGTTAAAAGGGTTGCAATCCTGTGGAGCAACAGAAACCATGCCTGACATGGCCATTCGCCTGCTGCCAGCAGAGCATTGAACCCTAATGTATTTGTACTGTTTTTTTTTTTCATTATGTGTCTTCCCTTCACAGTTCTCCTGAAAGTGGCAGGGCTTAAGAACTAGAAGACTGAAAAAAACAACAACTAACAAAGCAGACTATCGCATAATAAAAAAAATAAAGAAAGAAGCAACCAAACAAATTAGGAGGCAATACCATGTAGGATGATAATGAGTGTTTTTTTAGCTTTATTATAATTTATGCAGGGATTATTTCATGTTATATGGACACTAAAACAAGAAGGTAGCAGAGAAAAAAAGAGAAAAGGTAAAAGAAAGAGGACAATAAAGGGAGAGAATGATACAACATCCTCAGTCTGCTTCTTCACCTGCAAAGAGAGATGTAAAAAGAGCAGCACAACCAGCTGAAAAAGTATTAAAGATAAAATCAACCAAAGCCTTGATACTATCACTGAAGAATATACAGTATTAATCAATACGATATGTATAAAGTGACAGGAGAAGATAATAATAGGGGTTTTCTGTATGGACGTGAGTCTGTAAGTACCTGGATCCAGGCACCTGTAGGTGTTTGTGAGAGTACGCTTGTGTATGAAAGGTTTATCTATGAGAAAAATGCTCAATAGTGGTTGTAAGGAGCCAAAGACACGCCCCCCAGAGCATCGAAGCAGACGTCAGGGGAACCAAAACCCAAGATGCCCCAAGGGATCCCCGCAGCAAAGGTGCCCAAGAGGGGCCAACCCAGGAAATCTGCATTCCCCAACAAAGGGAACAGGAGAGACGGTCCCAAGGAAACCCACCAACAGACATTATGCTAAAGCCCTGGGGAGCCACAGAGACGAGCCTGTGGATTCCGCCGGTAGCCAGCTATGGCGGAGCGGATCTGGCCATGGACATCAGGGACCGGAGGCCCCAGGGGCGCAGGGCCTGTGAAGCAGCCACCAGGAGGGAGCCGGCACCCGCCCTTGCACCCAGCCCCGAACACTGAGTACCACAGATGCACCACGAGGGCAAGGAGCCAGCCAGCGGAGGGGAGCAGGACGGGGGGATGGGCCCCACAATTAGTGGAGACCTGAGATGTCATGGGAGAGGGGGCAGTACAAACCTAACGTGACAAATAAACAAACAGAAAACTAAATACACAGTGACATTCACTCGTTCCCACCCTAGTGCCCCCACACGCAAACACTCCTACAAAAAAAAATAAAAATAGGACACTTTACACACACTCGCACTTACCACACATCCTATATTCACGGGTCCAGGCTCTGGCACCCCATAGGGTACCCAGCTCCAAGACCCGGCAAGTGAACCCTAAAATCAAGATGGGGGTGTTGCACCACAATAACCCGACCTTCCTGGTCCATGCTCCAGTCCTGACGCCTCATCCCGGCCCCAGACTAGACCCACCCGGAGATGGGGCCAGCATGAACCGAACGGGCCAATCAACCAGAGACCCCCCCCCCCCCACAAACTCCTAAATACTATCTATTGGTATTACTATTGGTATTTTGTTTTTGTCTAGAAATGTGTTGGCTGTTGACATTAAATGCAGATTGTTTTAAAATAACATGACAAGTGTCAATAGTATGGCCACATCAGACAGTGGTTTTGCTAATTGTTTTAAAAAAAATGTAAATACCTTAGGCATGAGATTGATTATTATAACTTATATCCCAAATCACTGTAATTCAATCCATGATAATTCAGTGAAAGCGTAAAATAATTAGTTCACTATCTACATTTCAAACACAATCATAAAGAGAAATAAAGTTGACACAGTTTTCTTGGTTTAAGAAACCAAAAACTCTAGCAGCAAAAAAACAAAACACTTTAAGGCCTGATCTTTGAAAGATTTGCATTTATTAAAACACTATCCATCCATTTTCTTACTTGCTTTATCCCTCGTGAGGTGCTGGTGCCTATCTCCAGCATTTCAATGGGTGAGAGGCTACACCATGGACAGGTCGCCAGTCTGTCGCAGGGCAATGCAGAGACAGACAGGACAAACAACCATTCACACACACACACACACACACACACACACCTAAGGAGAATTTAGAGAGGACAATCAACCTAACAGTCATGTTTTTGGACTGTGTGAAGAAGCTAGACTAGTTGGAGAGAACATGCAGAAAGACCCAGGGTTGGACATGAAACCAGAACCTTCTTGCTTTAAGGCAACAGCGCTACCCACTGCGTCACTGTGCAACCCATTTATCAAAACACGTGCAAATTAATTAGCATGTACAAAGCTGTTCTTTATACCTGTAGCAAATGAATTTGCATGTGTAAAATGAGTGGAACAGCGGGTGTAAACTTTTGGTGTGTGTGCCTTCATGAACATGCAGATCACATGCTAATGACCATGCAAATTTATGGGAGGAGGATATGCAATACTTAGCTCCCACAAAGCGATTTATCAAAGCTGAAATTGATTGTGGGTGCAGTTTTTGCATCTATATTGAGTACATTTGAAGGACAGATGCAAACTCACACACAAAATGGCCTGCGGTTGTAAAGATATTTGGAATTGGACCCGGTAATTCACACAACACAGAGTAAACGTTTGAAAAGTTTATTTAGGAAGTAAGTGTAGCCAGAGTGGGAACCTTGCAGGGGAGAGAGACAGATTAGTGGCTGATAGATTGTACAGGAGAGAGGTAAGTACTTCAAAGTAGCCACTAACCTTAATTGGATCCATAACTGGCACTGAATCCAATGTGTAATGTCCCTCCAGAAGGGGTCAGGCGGGGATAGACAGAGGCACAATTGGGGAAATCCAGCTGTATCCAGAGTCCCATTCCATGTCCAAGAACCCAAAGTTATCCAACAGAAAGAAGTAAAGTTTGGCTGGGCTGAGAGGCAGATACAGGCAACAGGCAAGGGTCTATGTCCAGAAACTGAGAACCACAGGAGAGTCGGACAAGGGCAAGGCAGCAAGCAGAAATCAAAAATACGATCAAAAGTCAAACACAGCAAGGCAGGCTCGGAATGCTGAATGGTCTACTGGATGGGCACTTTTTGGCAAGGCACATCAACTCAATGTTCAGAATACTAAAGCACTCCTATAAAAAGAACACTGTGCCCACTGTGAAACTGTAATGATCATGCTCAAAGTTTCTTTAGAATCACCCCCAGCCAGGGATGTTAACAAAAGCTGTTGATTTGAATTACTTTGCAAACCTTGCAGCAACACCTACCTCCCCTTCAACGACTGTCAATAGAGGCTCCAGATCAACTCACAGCACAATTTTGTTCAAGTAAAGATAATTTACAGCTCTGCATTTTAATATTTGTGTTAGATCTGTGCATAGAACAGACATGTTCAACTGTCTAAAGAATTACTAAACCAAATGTAACGGTAACACATGCACACATATGCAAACAAAAACTAAGTAAAAACACTTAAACAGTTTCATTTCATGACAACAGTCATTTACAAAATTAGTAAAAAAAAAATTTGTCTGCAAGTTGCATCATGCACAATGGTATTGTTACTTTTTAATTGTTCAGTTTTTAAAAAAAGGAAGTTTTCAAAAAGTGTTTTGTGGTAACTTGTTAAGCTAACATTGCCATTACAATACAAGATAATCAAATGGAGCAATCATCCAGGTTTAGCAGCAATCAATACAACAGAGGAGATTCTGCATTTCTAGCTCAAAGGGCTTGGTGATGTGCGTGTCTGCTGACTATGCAGGTGTGAATAGAGATGTTCACACCTATACATTACGTTTTTCGTCCTATTTAGCTACGCATACGGTTGAAACACAAGAAATGTATATATTTTTTATTACTTGTGTTACATTAACACTTAACAAAATAATCTTCCGCTTAAATTATGTTTGGATATTAAAAACGGAAGGTTGAATGATACACGGCTTTAACTTCAGTATGATGCATCATTATAGTTTCTTTTTACTTCTCAAACTCACCCAATGTCCGATCAGTGCTATGTTCTGCTGTTCTCTTTCTGCGGCTAAATAATTAATTCATCCTCAGGAGAAAGTTTGTGCTTCAGATCTATCCCAATCAAGTACACAAATGCACTGTGAGTCCAAAACTTTCTTCTTCTTCCTCATCTTCAGTTAACCTCAGCTGGAAACTAGGAATGCTCTCTATCCGCAGACGCTATTATTTACGCTGATCTATCCTGATAAAGAATCTATAAGCTACTCGTGAACATGTTCTCTCACAGAGGACCGCTTCACAGCAGTCGTTAAGGTTTTTGCGCAATGCATATGTTAATGTTAATGCTCACTTCCCTGCCGCAAGTCCAAAGCTTTCTTCATCATCTTCAGTTAACCTCAGCTGGAAACTAGGAATACTCTCTATCCGCAGACTGTATTATTTACGCTGATTTGTCCTTATACAGAATCGAGTCCCACATCGGCGTCCTGGTCAACATGTATCCCACAGTGGAGCACTGAGGAAGCCACAGTTCCGCTCTTGGAGATCTGTTCAGCTCGGTCCATCTTCTTCATCAGTCACAGAAACTCAATTTCTCTTTCAAACAGAGTTAAGTAGCTGCATAAGTAGCCATCTGTTCTCTTCAACTACAGAGCTTTTTGGCGGACCACATAACAAAGGCCTGCGTGGAGCCAACATGCAGATATCGGTCAGGGGCATTTTAAGCTGAAAACATAAACACAAAGTTTACAATTTTTAAACCTTTAAAACAGTTATTTAAAGCAATGAGGTGTTTTTTCATAACTTCAACAAACATATTTTGCAATAAAACGAAAATCACACTTTTCTGAGTTTGTGCTATGCTGACTTGTTCCTACTTTTGCTGTGAGATGTCACATATATACCTGACTCTCCCAGTGTGTAAGTGTCAGATCCTTGAAAGCCTTCGTAGAAGATCCAGCATTCCTTGTTTGCCTGCCTGTTGTGACCAGTTTTCATCTGTGGATTTATGCCTGTTTGCCTTGCCCTGGTCGGGAAACAGCAGAGTGACTCAAGTTACACAGCTAGAACCGACCAAGAATGGCCATACAACTAATCTGAAATGCCCTTCTATGAGCGCTGATCTAAATCTTATTGAGCATCTATAGGAGTTGAAACACGGGATCTGGAAAAGGCACCCTTCAAATCTGAGACAATTGAAGCCGTTTGTTCACGAGGAGTGGGCCCGACTGCCTGCAGACAGGTGCACTGGTGCCATTGACAGTTACATGTTTGACTGCAGCAATAGCCTCAAAAGCTCGCACCGCAAAATATCAACTTACAGGTACCACCATTTTTGTACAGGCCTGTTTCATGAGTTTTTTAGAATGATTCTGTTGAACCACAATTCCAAAACACAATGACTGATTTTTATTGGTTAATTTTCATGACATTTTTATTCATTATAATTTTTGTCAGTTTCAAGTTATTTCAGAGACTATTGTGGGAATTTCTTTGATTAACAGAGAGTTGCCAACAATGTTGTCCATGACTGTATGTAATCTTTTAAATGTAACTTTTATTTTTTACTTTTTTGTTTTTTTACTTTTGTTTGTAGCATTTTGAGACACTTAAATTGCACTATAAACAATAGTCCTATCCATCTATTATTTATATCCCCGCTTATTCATGCAAGGTTGGGGGAACTGGAGCCTATGTCTAGTGGTCAATAAACCATGGACAGATCTATTTATATTATATATTAAATAGTTATTAACTCCAACGACCAGAGGAAGGTTTTCAGTTAACAGGGATGTTAACTGGGATGTTGCATTTGACATGACCATCGTCACTAATACATCAAGCTGAAGAATAAAGATAAACAGGGATAAATCTGATTTCCCAGCTTTAAATTTTTTTTAACAAACTCAGACATAAAATATTTTTTCTTCTGTTTTGCAGAACCTCTGCAGACAAAACAAGAGTTTTTCTTTATTTTTTAATAATAACTAAATGTTGTCTCTAATAAAAAGTTTATTAGCAGAAGTTCACCAATCATTAGAAATGGTTTTGTGCATCCTGGGTGTCTGGAGAGATTTTGTGAAGGATTTGATCTTTATCTTTCTTTTACAGCAGCTCACTGCCAGCAGTAGATGCAATTTACTAATTTAAATGAGGCAGACCAGATCTGTTTTGCACATCTTATCCATTGCAGATGCAATCTTTGAAGATCCCCTGCAACACACCCACTTATTGCTCACACAGTTTATTTTCTGCCCGCAAAATTTAGCTGTCCCTTTTTGGAATCTTTGAAGAACAGGCCCTAAGTTGTGTGGGGCTATAACAAAACATCCCCCATAAACTGAAATTAAAAACTGATTGTCTGTAGTATCCTGGAGAGCAAAAGGCAAACTAAAGTGATCTCATCTGACGGCAGCCTGATGCTACAGTACACAGTGTTTAGGTTTGTTGCAAAGACAATCATATTTCCTGTGGTTTATGCTCTTGCAATTAGTTTTAGGCATAGATTTATACTTTGTCCTTCATCTGAGTGTGTGTGGTGGCCTTGTTCGTTTATTAACAAAGTATGTTACTCCCACACAGAATAGAAAAAGAGATTGAGGCCTTGGAACAGAAAGAGCTCAATATCTCATTCAATGAAGAAATAGTCCTGAAGCGGTTGAAAGAGGTGGAGAGGACGCCTGAAGACATTATTAAGGTAGGCTTTAATCAATTTTTACCATCTGCAAAAAGCTTTTAGGGTTGTTTTTTGCTACATTGATGCTTTTTTAAACTGATGTCACGTTTTTGATGCAATAACCTACTTTCTATCTCACTGCTTGAACAAACAGTACAAACTACAGCAACTAACATTTTAACACTGTAGTGCAACCATGTCACTGGATTTATTATGATATATCGAGATTTTGATATGCAGAGATTTTCTAAACAATCATATCTAATATATGTTACTAGTAGGGTCATAGCAGAGGAAGACCTGCTATCACTAATTAGTATTGACGCATCGTGATAGGATTATACTCAACGCATTGAACAGGGTGCATGGGCATGAGGTGGTGCGCCTCCGAATCTTTGTAACACGGTGCGGACGGCGCACGCAAGTTTCACTCAAAATGGGGGAATTCATAGGATCCTTTGCCAATCAAGTTTGCCTGTACTGACATCAAATGGCACAACTTTATTAAATGCTATGTTGTTACTGTTTATTCAGTAATTGAAAAAAGCATTCACATATTACTTGCATACTTTCAAGGGAGAGTTTATTGGCCAACTTTGTGGGTTCAAACAAGGATTTTGAATTCTGTTCCATCACTCGCAGCATAAAAATAAACCAAGATGGCGTCGGTGTGTCTCTGTCGCCGTTTGACTCTCCTGATTTTTCTTTGTATTATGTTAATTTTAACATCTGTCACAAGGACTATTGACTCACTGTTGGTGTATAATCGCCTGGAGTTCATCGTGTGTCATTTCCGATGCGAACAGATCAAAATCTTTTTTCCTAACTGATCTACCTGAGTTAAATGAGCCCCTGCCCAAAAAGTGCAAACGGCGTGGACGGTGAGCAGGCCGACTGGTAAAGTTGAAAGCCTTGCTGGCTTTTTCTCCTAACGTAGTGTGGGCCACCTCTCTCCCTCTAGATTACAGGGATTGTTTTAGCTGTTTTATTTCCCAACGCTTTCTGGCTCCAGGGGGCGCTTGGTTAGTGCCCATTAATGGACAGTGAGAAGATCTCTGCGGGCTGCGCCCTTGTCGCCCTTCTTTCCGGATCTCAAGAGCCGTGTGCTCAGAACCTCTGAACTGTACAACAGCAAGAACCACTGGTGGAGGCGGAGGTATAGCGGTTGTTCTAAGGAACTGTCTGTATCACAAAGTGATATCGGAACGGTCTTTTTCATCTTTTGAACTAAGCTGCTTTGAGCTGCGACGGACTGCCTCAGTACTATGTGCTGTTGTTTACAGATCGCCGAAATACAACAAAGACTTTATTGATGATTTTTCAAACCTTTATGTTGCCACACTATGACAACTTTTTAATTGTTGGTAAATTTTAATATTCACGTCTGCTGCCTGTCAAAACCCATGGCCAGAGAGCTTTTAGATCTTTTAATTTGACACAACATGTCACTTGCAGTACACATATTCATGGTCACAGTTTGGACATTGTTTTAACTTATGGCTTTCCTATTAAAAATGTAAATGTTATTGTTGAAGATGCAGTGTTCACAGACCACACCCCAGTCATGTTTGATCTTAATTTGGCTGTTGACATGAAAATGCTGGTAGTGCATCAAGGTTGGCTTATAAAACCTGACGCTGATACTTCTTTTTCTCACCTTTTTTCAGCAACAGCACAGAATCTGTTAAATTCTGCTGCATTTGGCACAGAGCATTTGATGAACTATTTTATTTCAACATGCTCCAGGGTATTGGACATTGTTGCTCCCTGTAAAGTCATGCGTCCCAAGCCAAAGCAGGATCGATGGCTCAACGACAATACGCAGGCAGCTCAGCACGACTGTGGGAAGGTGGAGCGAAAGTGGAAGAAAGACTGTCTGGAGGTCTCGAACCAGATTCTTAAAGAAAGCTAACCTGACTCTAGCCAGATGTATGTCGCTCCGCCTAGCTCCACTCATCCATCTGGGACATCTCCATAGGAATGGCCTTTATTGAAGGCTGGGCCTTATCAAAAATCCTTGCATATGATTGGATAAGCCACTTGTCTGTCATCTTTATTGACGTGCTATTTCAACCACTCACACCGAAGCTAACCCGTGACGCTGATGAGAGCGACGCAGGAAAAAACAAAACTTTCTTTTTTTTTTTAAATGTCTTTGCGGCTCTAGTGGCACGCGTTTTATTGACAGTGAGCCGACAGGAAGAGGGGGGGGGGACAGGCGGCAAAGCGCCACGGGTCGGAGTCGATCCCGGGCCGACCGCGTTGAGGACTAAAGGCCTCCTAATATGGTTCGCACTAACTGCGTCCGCCACGGGCGACGCGTCTGCCACCAACGATGTTTCCACCAACATTGTGGAAACGATGTTGGTGAAAACATGGTTTCCACCAACAATAGCCTTCAGAGGCGTTCTCTGATGTTCTTTTAATGAAACAATATTAGGTAGATTGGACAACACGGAAGAAATAGCAGCATCAATGCTAACACTTGCTTCCTCGATGCGAGCCGCCATTGCTATCAAAACAGTCTCACGGTCGCTTCTCCACTACGTCACATCTATGAAACTCCAGCCCTGCGTCCTGATTGGCTAGACAATAAAATTGGTTGGAGAAATCACTTTCTATGGGAGATGTCCCAGATGGATGTGAGTGAAGCTAGGCGGAGCGACATACATCTGGCGAGAATCAGGTTAGGAAAAAGTATCAGAGAGTGGTTAGGGTTGAAAAAACAAGTATTTTTCTGATTTAATCTTAAATAATCTCAGCAAGTCTCGCATTCTCGTTAAAATGATTGATTCTGCTTTTAATGCTATTCCATCCACTTCACTGGAAATGACAATAGAAACTTGTAGTAAATTCCTTAAATCTTTTATCAAAAATGTGGGTACTATCAGGGCAAATATATCAGCTTTTACTATGAGTCCCTCTACGGTCAATTGAAAATTACTGCTTTTATCCTTTTCAGTCAGGGTACAAAAAATTTCACAGTTATGACTTGTTTTTAACAACTGATTCTGGCAGTTCAGCCATTTTAGTGCTTTTAGATCTTATTGCTGCTTTTGACACAGTTGACCACACAGTTCTTTTGGACTGACTGGGGCACTGAGTGGGTGTCAGGGGGACTGCTCTGCAGTGGTTTAGGTCCTACCTGTCAGAGAGTTCTTTATCTGTCAGGCTGGGAGACTCCACATCATTGTCTGCCCCCCCCCCTTTATTGTGGAGTCCCTCAGAGTTCTATCCTGGGACCAATATTGTTTGTGCTATACCTTCTCCCTCTCAAAGAGATTTTTACTACATATGGTATAGCATACCATTTTTATGCTAAATTATTGTTTTTGGGATTTGTTCTGATGAACCCGAACACAACCACACAGTTAGCTTAGTTTCTGGAGGTTTATTGAAAGAGTTGAGTTGTGGAGGATGACAACCAGAGTCTGTTACCGGGATGGAGCAGGTGGAGGATAGAGGCAGGAGCTGGAGGACTGGACTGCAGGTGCTGCGCTGAGGAACCAGGACACCTCCAGAGCAGGTGGGAGAGCGCTGGGGTAGAGGCAGAGCTGACAGCACAGCAAAATGAGTTCCAGGAGCTCTTGGGGTTGGAGGTAAAGCCGGCAGCACAGCAGAGAGAGTACTTGCAGGCGGGCAGGCAGGCATAGACGAAGGGAACTCTGTCAGGCAGACATAGAAAACTCTGGCGGGCAGACGTAGTTTTAGCCTGTTTTAGCCTGTGAGGTGTTCATGGGAGTTATGTACAAGGTCGGCTGCTTGGTAGATTTAGGCATGACAGAACACACGTAGCAATCAGTCTTGTTATGCAGCTCGAAAACAGTTCTTGCATACGTTTCCCATAGGTTGTCATCGTAGTGGTTTGGGATATTACCCAGCCAAATCTTCATGGCAGCGGAGTGGATGAACCTCTTTCCTCTCTCACTCAGCGGATCTGGACTGAAACAGATAATGCACGCACAGCCACAATGCAAAAGAAGCCCCATCTCAATGGGAACCCCATTTTTGCTAGGTTAGCAGAGATGTTAATTTTACCCAGGACTCTAAAGAACAGGGATCAGTTGATTTCTTCACCGACGTTGAGACGAGTGGTCCTTAAAAACCAAACCTCTTTGTAATCGGACTTCCCCATTGTTCCAACCTTTTAGGTATTTAACAGTCTCTGTAACTTACAGTGGCTGAGGTGAATCCAGGAAGGTCTGTCAGCGATCTTCACAGCTGTTGGCGTGGTCAGGAGCACTTGAGATGGTCCTTCCCACCTTTGGCTCACCCAGTTAACACCCAGTCTCCTGGTCTCACTGCTTGTGGATCCTGTGGAGACAAAAGTTCTCCTGGAAGTAAATTTGCATTGGACACTTTTTTAAACTGCATCATTTCTCTCATATAGTCTGCTAGAGTTTTTCCTTCCTCCTTAGGTGGCGTCTGTATTGTGAACAGCGGTAATTTATATGGTCTGCCATATATTATTTCAAATGGAGTCAAACCACTGCTCGTTGGAGTTATTCTCATGTACAGTTTTACTAGGTCCAGACATTCTGGCCATGGCCTCTTTGTTTCTTCCATGCACTTTTTAAGCCTGGATTTAAATGTACCATTTGTCCTTTTCACAAGTTCTGCACTTTGTGGCACAGTGTGTTTCTTTAAGGTTATCTGTATGTTGCTGTATTATAGTTATCCCTCCCTTTTTGAGACATGGCAATTGCCCATGGCTCAAAATAGCTGCTGCTTGGAATAAGCTTTTAGGGAGAACTGCTTTGTCACAAACTATAGAATCCTTCTGATTCATTGTTGCTCCATTTTTTACCCACATTTGTTTTTCTACAGTTGCCGCTGTTTGTCTAATTAACAACACTTCTAGAACAATGATTTGCTCTGTTTTTTGCTCTAGGCAAATATCAGAAAGACCAAATTGTAATACATCTACTACATGGGGGTCTAGTGGTTGAATGAAACCAGACCACTTCAGCTGAACTTCCTACAGCCATGGTAGTTGCTCAAACTGCTAACATACATGGGGGTAGCGCTGCTGCTACAGGTTTGAGCTTATCACCACGGGGCTGTAAACAACACAGAAGTCGTAAAACTAGAGCTAAGACAGTTGCTGAGATAAGTTTTACTTTTAGCTCTGTGATTTGCTGCTCTGCTTCTGAGGTCCACTGGATTGTCTCTGACATGACCATCAGTGTGTCATGAATAAGATTTAAGAAAGCTAAGTTTTCTCTACATAATGTTGAATCCAAGCTCTTCAGTAATTACACAATTCTAAAATAGACATCACTTGTTTTTTAGGCTCACTTACTATAGCAATAGTCTCTCTGGCGGGAAGACAAGGTTTGGGTGAAGACTGTTAGGGTTATTAAATATAACCCCTTTTATTCTAGAACGAAAAGCACACAACACAAGTTTTAGACTGTTCTATAGAAAAGAACAGAGGATACCCAAACGGAGAACTGCACTCCCTGAAAGTTTAGGATCGTCTGCGTCGGGTCATTTCTGTCCTCTTGTCTTTATTGCCACACATCAAAGAGGGGGTCAGGAGGGTTGGGTCAGAAGGATTCAGGAATTTACAGCATGTGGGTGGAAAACAAACATGGGAGCAAGCTTTGTTACGGCCTTCTCTGGGAGAACCATTTGTTCTCCCTGTCTAAGGTTAAATACAACAGAACCTTCCTGAAAGCAAACTCTTAAACAAACTAAATACCTGTAACTTGATAGAAATAAAATGATTACATTCACATTCTAACATTTCCCCCCTTTTAATCATTTTATTGAAAGCTTAACTTAACCTACTTCAAGTATTCTTTTCTTGCATTCTGCATTTTCAATGAGACTGTCATTTTGTTAAGCATTTAACAAGGAAAAAGTTAAACTACAGGTTGTATTTTTTCAAGAGGTATTTGTGAACGCATTTGAGCAGGTTTTACACTCTTATTTATAGCCGTCTGGACTACTGCAATGCACTTTATTCAGGCATTAGCCAACGAGTTCTCTCCCGTCTACAGTTTATCCAAAACACTGTGGTTTGTTTTTTACCTGGGACCAGAAAACATCAACACATTACACCAATTATTGCGTCTCTGCATTGCCTCCCTGTTCGTTTTAGAATTGATTTTAAGATTTTATTGTTTGTGTTTAGAGCCTTAAATGGGATGGCTCCTCAATACATCATCGACCTTCTCCAAATTTACTCTCCGGCACGTGCTCTGAGGTCTGAGGGCCATCTTCAGCTAATAGTGCCTAAGACGAGGCGTAAAACCAGAGGGGACAGAGCCTTTTCTGTAGTTGGCATCAGACTTTGGAATACTTTGCCCCTCCATATAAGAACAGCCCTGCACAGTGGAATGTTTTAAGTCTCGTCTTAAGACTCACTTTTATTCTTTGGCCTTTAACACCACTTAGTTGTGTGGTCCTCTGTGTCTGTTTTAGTTTTTTGTTATGTACAGCACATTGGAAACGTTTTTTTTGGATTGGATAAATCTAGTCTAAAACAACAACCCACGGTAAAGCCATCAGCTTGTATTTAGTAAAGCAAAAGTTGATTTTTCTATCAAACCTTTCATTAAAAAAAATATCCCTATTGAGCTTTATAGACAGGCTCTATTCTCCATTTAATCCTTCGTTATTTCCTGTTTATAGCTGCTGTAAGCAGTTACGACCTGTCTAGGGTTGGCCAGACCATAACATATTAAAGAGTTGATCCATCCTCTTCCCATCCCAAGCAGCTCACAAAAACAAAGTTGTATATGGTTAGAAAGTAGTTTATTTACAAAAAGGAAAATAGTTTTAAAGTAACACTAATGGAGCAAACAACTTCAGAGAGAGCTATGTGCCGAAAATAACAAACAAAAGGCAACTGTCTAAAAAAATAAAATAAACCAACTTACCTACTGCAACATAAGTAAACAAATGACAGTCACCTTACCTCCCTAACTAAGAAAACAGGAGAAAACTTAAGTAACAGAAACGGCAGCTCACTCCTACAAGCTCCAGAACAGAGTGCTAAAGGTGTGGCTGGTTGGGAAGAGTGGAGGACGGACCCAGGAAGTCCACATCAGCAGTCTTTTATTGTTGTTACTTCCAGGAAGGCACCAATGGGATGTCACGTCGTCACCGTCCTGGAACCAATCAGCAACTGGAACCTGCTCACTTACATTTACATAAAAACTTACAATGCCAATCGTAACACCTCCATTCACAAAAATTAAACACACCTTTGAGTGTTTAATTCACTTTAGTTAAAACTCCTAGACAAAGCATCAGCTAGAACGTTATCCTTCCCCTTTTTATAATTAATCTGCAAGTTAAAGTCTTGCAGCAGCAGAGACCAGCGCATCAGCCGATGGTTGGAGTTTCGCATCTGGGAGATGAACACAAGTGGGTTATGGTCAGTGAATACCTGTACGGGTTGTGCACCAGAACCGATATACACTTTGAAGTGCTGTAAAGCCAACAACAAAGCCAGAGCTTCCTTCTCAATTGTGCTGTAATGAACCTGATGTTTATTAAACTCTTTTGAGAAGTAGCAGACAGGATGCTCTATGCCTTCCTCATCCTCTTGTAGAAGCACAGCTCCAACACCACACAAACTTGCATCAACGTCAAGTTTAAAAGGACGCTCAAAATTAGGTGCAGGCAGCACTGGTGCACTGCACAGCAATGCTTTGGCAGACTCAAACGCAACCTGACAAGACGAATACCAAACAAAAGACTTCAGCGGACTAACGAGTTCAGTCAGTGGACTAACCACATCTGAAATTTTTTTACAAAACCCGCGATAAAAGCCACACATTCCCAAAAATTGCCGCAAATCTCTTTTGTTCTGCGGAACAGGGAAATCAATTATTGCTTGCACTTTAGCAGCAATAGGGCGCACCTGTCCTTGACCAACCTCCTTTCCTAAATACGTAATTGTAGCTTTCCCAAACTCGCATTTTGACAGGTTCAAGGTAAGTGAAGCATCACAAAAACAAACCGAACACCTCTGAAAGAGTGTCTAGGTGTTCTGACCAAGTACCAGAATAAATGACTACATCATCCAAATATGCTTCACAGTTTTTCACTCCAAACAATACCTGTTTCATTAACCGTTGGAACGTAGCAGGTGCGTTACGCAACCCAAAAGGCATAACGGTATATTGAAGGAAATTATCAGGAGTGACAAAAGCGGAAATTTCAGAAGCTCTTGACTTTAACGGAACTTGCCAGTAACCTTTTAACAGGTCCAACTTTGTGACAAATTTAGCGGAGCCGACACGATCAATACAATCTTCCATTCTAGGAAGTGGAAAAGAATCAGGTTTGGTGACAGCATTAATCTTTCTATAATCAGTACAAAACCTAGCCGTGTTATCTGGTTTCGGGACAAGAATACAGGGCGAGCTCCACGCACTGTTACTGGGTACGGCTAAACCCTGCTCAACCAGATAAGCTACTTCTTGTTGTATTAAAACACGCTTTGTTGGATTTACCCTATAGGCATGTTGTTTAATTGGCTTCTCAACCTCCACCTCAATATCATGGCACAGCATGAATGTTTGGTGTGGATGGTCTGAGAAAAGCAACAAGTTAGCATCAATCAGGTCAATGATATCTTTTTGGGCAGGCTGTGACAAATGAGATAGGAAAGATTCCAAATTTCCCAACACTTGTGAATTTCGCAAGCGAGCCATAGGCATGCAACCAGTGTTCTCCCTCAAATTATCATCTGCTAAATGATAGGGTGGGGATGAAGAACAAACCAAAGCAGAAGCAACTGGAACCTGCACACTTACATTTACATAAAAACTTACAATGCCAATCGTAACAAAGCACAACAACTATTCCCCATGATTGTTTACAATATTGCATGCAGTCATTTTGTGTGTGTGACATCAACTGTTTCTTTTCTTGTTTACTGCAATTCCACTTGTGATGTTGAGTACTGCCCCCTGTGATTTTGGTGAATACAGCACTTGCATCCATGTCAAGTATAAATGTCTACAGCACTTCTATAGGCTTGTGCCCAGTCCGCACAGACCGGGGCTACGGCCCAACTTGCGAGTGAAACATAGCCTTGAGACAGCTTTTTCTTCTCATCTTTCTGTCTGTCACTGGCCAGCATGCACACTGACTTTCACACATGCTGTGGGTTGTGGAGGTGACTCTGGCCAAATCTGGCAGTAAGACAAGAGGGAGAGTGAGACTGAGAATAAGTTCTGCAGTTTTGTCCGTTTTTCCTGACTAACCTGTACCAAGTGCTTTTACTGCTGATAATTAAGCTGTAACCTGTGTCACTACATACTGCTGGTCTCCAAGACATGATGAACCCCTACAGCACGTAAAGCTATAGTTGTAACTGTAGTAAACTTTATGATTCGAATAATGGAATGACCTTTACATTATGTTGAAATAGTAACAGTGAGCTTACTTCTACTACGGATGCGGGAACGGTCCTGATTCAGTTACTGGTTATCCATAAACCCCCTCTCGCATTGTTCCTAATGAAACAGAGGCCAGCTGCTGAGTTATTTACCCATTTGTTTAGATCAGGTGTGTGGAGGCAGGGAAACACCTAACACATGCATGACAGTGGGTCCTGCATGCATCCGTGCATAGGTGGATTAATGACCGGGCCTACCGGGCCCAGGCCCAGGGGGCCAGAGGCCCCAAGGGGCCAGGCCAACTTGGCCCCGCAGCCGCGTCCCAAGCAAAACTACTTTTGCAAAAATAATAATCTTAGGCCCCAAGTGGCCAGGCCAACTTGGCCCCGCGGCCATGATCCATAGAGGGTAAGAGGCCCCAAGGGGCCAGGTCAACTTGGCCCCACGGCCACGACCCACAGAGGGCCTGAGGTCCTAAGGGGTCAGGCCAACTTGGCCCCGCGGCCATGATCCATAGAGGGTCAGAGGCCCCAGGGGGCCAGGTCAACTTGGCCCCGCGGCCACGATCCATAGAGGGTCAGAGGCCCCAGGGGGCCAGGTCAACTTGGCCCCGCGGCCACGATCCATAGAGGGTCAGAGGCCCCAGGGGGCCAGGTCAACTTGGCCCCGCGGCCACGATCCATAGAGGGTCAGAGGCCCCAGGGGGCCAGGTCAACTTGGCCCCGCGGCCACGATCCATAGAGGGTAAGAGGCCCCAAGGGGTCAGGCCAACTTGGCCCCGATCCATAGAGGGTCAGAGGCCCCAAGGGGTCAGGCCAACTTGGCCCCGATCCATAGAGGGTCAGAGGCCCCAAGGGGCCAGGCCAACTTGGCCCCGCGGCCACGACCCACAGAGGCCCCAAGGGGCCAGGCAAAATTGGCCCCGCGGCCATGATCCACAGAGGGCCAGAGGCTCTCAATCATTATTATCAAAGCTAATTCTCAAATTGGATGGATCACACAACCTCACTCGCATATTCTTTATCAATTATTAAAGGTTGTTTCTGAATTTTGATCACAGAACTTAATGCAAATATTCTTGATTGATTGACAAAGCTCATTCTCAAATTTTGATTACACAACCTTACTCTGACAAATTATCATTATCAAAAAGCTCTATCTCGAATTTGGATCACAGAATCTCACTCAAGTATTGAGTGCCATTATGCCAAAGTGTTTTCCTAAGATATTATTTTATTTTTAATGATAGAAGGGAGGAAAAGGGGGCAAAAATCATGTCCGATTTAGTTTTTTGGGTGGGGTGGGGGGTTTATTTCATGATAGCTACCAACTTCCAATACATAATATCTCTCAAATGACCCAATGCACCATCACTGAAGTGGGCATAATCATTTTCCAAAATGTTTATTTTTAGGCCATTTATCCCCTCCCCCTGTGTCTGTGTGAAACCTGTGCTTGTCAGTGTCTGTGTGGTATACCTAATAGTGTGTGTGCAGTATGTGCACTCTTCTGTACAGGACAGTGTGCATGTCTGTTCACAGTATACAGTATTTCTTGCATAGTGGGGGGGTTGAGGGGCCAAGACCATGTCAGGCCCAGGGTGCCAAAATTTCTTAATCCGCCCCTGCATCCGTGTCACCAGTTATGATGTAATGTTCACATTTCTGAGTGAACACATGCATACAGGCAAAAAAGGGAGAAAATGCAAAGTTTGTAGAATTACTTTATAATAGAAATACACTGGAAGGTACTACAACATAGCATGACTTCCTGTCTGGCTCATGTAATTCCATAGTGCTTGACATGGGACCGCTGCCGTGTCTGGAAAAAATCAAAACCTTACAGAATTTTCCGCAGTGCCTCTTTTACCTGACCCGCACTGCACTGTGGCTACTGTGAGATTGACATGTTGACTTTAATCACTCTTGGTTCCTTGCGTTGCCCAATCATATCCGCATAGTAGATGTAGATGTGTAGATGTGACCACAACGTAACTGACTAATTCAAACCTGAGGTACCTACCTCTCTCGTCAGTCTTATCTATATTTACATTTATGAACACCATACAGGCTTCCCTTCACACTCAGTAATACATGTGCTGTGCTATTACACACTGTTATTTAAAGTTATTTAATGTTAAATAAATAACTCTGTCTGATAGGTGTGATTTGTTGAAAAGAATGATTTGAGCACAGGCAAGTTCAAGTATTTATTAACAGAAATAAAATGAACATCCAGAAATACATCACTATAGAATGCTGTTTATCTGAATTAAAAAAAAAATAAGCTTAGACACTATGTACACACAAAAGAAACAAAAGACAAATAAACTGGTTGATCATCATCATCAGAATAAATCAGAGAATCCTTATTCACTGCAGACCTAAGTTAAACAACCAAAGTTCATCTTAAAGAACATGGAATTATGTTAAATTTGCTTTATTAATTCAGAATATTTGGTATGTGTTTTAACCCATTCACAATGCAAATCATGAGTTAAATATAACATTATTTGATGTAATAACAGTTTAAAGAATGATTTTCTCAGTAAAATCAGTATCTTCCTCCAGGAAGCTAAGGGTTGCTGTAGCGATCAGTCGCTAAAATTGGTTAATCCCAAAGTTATACAAAACACAATTAAATCGACATCAATACTCCATATCAATGCTGTAATAACACTTGTAGCAGTATCGAAAAATGGTGGAGTGAAACAAAACAAACCTTCTGTTTGAAACGAACCGTAGTCGCGGGAAGTGCGGATGTTACCCGGAAGCTAATAGCATTATGCTAACTGACAGCGCAAATTTTAAAACACTTCAACTTTACTCTGGTCATAATGAGTGGACCGGATAACACAAACATTAATATCCCATCAATGTTTAAAACCCTTATGGAGATAACATTTGTTATAACCGTAAGACACACTCGAATTACATCAAAAAAAGTAGTTGAAGTTATCCCTTTAAGCTCCATGTGTTTCAAAACACGGTGAAAACACATTAAGTAAACCATTCTAAATAAACTATTTAACTTTCCCTGTTTATTTTTCTGCCAAACCTGTTGGTGCCTCTGTGTCAGTTCGGTTCACTTTGGATGTCCAGTTGAGAGCAGTTGAAGCAGGGTTAAGGCGAAGGCTACTATATGGCTCTGGCCTTGCTGAGACTTTGCTCTCAGCTTGGGATAATGGGTCTTATGCCGGCTGCAGGCCGCTCCAGGGTGTCTGGAGTCAGTTTCCTGCAACAGCTGAGAAAAACAAAACAAGGCTGGTTTTGGCATAGCCTAATGCTTTCCCCTTAATCCCTACAGTATGCTCAAGTCTTTGTAGGAGAATATTGTGATCAACTGTGTCAAATGCAGCACTGAGATCTAGCAGGATAAGTACAGACACAAGTCCATTATCTGAGGCAATGAGAATATCATTGGTGACCTTGACCAGAGCTGTTTCAGTGCTATGATGAGCTCTGAAGCCTGACTGAAACTCCTCAAGTAGGTCATTACTTTATAAATATTCACATAGTTGATTAGCAACTACTTTCTCAAGAATTTTAGATAAGAAAAGAAGATTAGATATAGGTCTGTAATTTACTAACTCATCTTGATCAAGAGAAGGTTTCTTAAGTAAAAGTTTAATAACAGCTACTTTAAAAGCCTGTGGCACATATCCATTTACTAAGGATATATTAATCATGTCCAAAATAGGACCACTGATCAAAGGGAATACCTCCTTATACAACTTGGTTGGTATTGGGTCTAACATACAGGTAGAAGGTTTAGATGAAGCTAAAATGTTAGATAGCTTCTTCTAAACAGTTCAAACACTGCACAGGTTCTAAAGATTCCTCCAACGCTGCCTCACTTACTGAGGACGAAGTAATCATGTTTGGGAGGATGCCAATTATTTTATTTTTAATGGAATCAATTTTATTTATGAAGAATCCCATAAAATCATTACTGCTAAGAGCTAAGGGAATGGATGGATCAACGGAGCTATGACTCTGTGTAAGTTTGGCAACTGTACTGAAGAGAAATCTAGGATTATTTTTGTTCTCCTCAATTAATGATGAAAAATATGCTGCTCTAACTCTGCGAAGGGTCTTGTTATACGACAATAGACTGTCCCTCCAGATTAGGTATGATTCCTCTTGGTGTGTAGAGCGCCATTTTCTCTCCAATTTCCTAACATTGTGCTTCAAGGAGCGCAGCTCTGAATTAAACCAGGGAGCTAGCTTCCTGTGAATAATCACCTTCTTTTTCAAGGGAGCTAAATTGTCTAATGCAGAATGCAATGACGAAGTCATACCATTAACAAAGACATCTATTTGTGAATGGGAAGAAACAACATTGCTGCTATCTGCATGGTATTTCTGCAATACTGACGATATTAAAAGGGGGACAGACTCTTTAAAGTTGGAACCCTCTTTTGGTGGTGGAGAACTCAGTTAGATTAAACTCAAATGTTATTAAAAATTATCAGATAGGACAGGGTTGTGAGGAAATACTGTTAATTTTTCACAATCAATGCCATATGTCAGCACAAGGTCTAAAGTATGGAGCCAAGAGTCCGTCGGTTTATGCACATTTTGAGCAAAACCAATTGAATCTAGGATAGTTAAAGGCTACACTAAGGTTATCATATTCTGTGTCAAAATGAATGTTAAAATCACAGACTATAATAACCTTAACAGTATTTATCACCAAATCAGATAAGAAGTCTGACAGCTGATCCAAAAACTGAGTGTAAGTGCCCGGTGGACGATACAAAACAACAAACAGAAGAGGTTTTATTGCTTTGCAATTTGGATAAGGGAAACTGAGGGTTAAATGTTCAAAAGAACTGTAGTCATTAATTGGCCTGGGACTAATAAATAAATCAGACTGAAAGATGGTTGCCACTCCTCCTCCTCTTCCCACAGATCTAGGAATGTGGAAATTTAAATAATTGAAGGGAGTTGAGTCATTTATACTAACGTAGTCCTCTTGTAGCCAGGTTTCTGTGAGACAAAATAAATTAATCTGATTATTGGAAATCAATTTATTAACTAACAAAGTCTTTGGAGGGAGAGACCTTATATTTAATAGACCACATTTAATTGTTTTATTTTTTGGTTCAAGGTGAGCCGTATTGATTTTTATTAGATTTTTATGATTTGTTCCTTTTAGATAAGTTTTTATCTGTTAAGTTTTGGCCGTGGGAAAGACACCGTCTCAATAGTATAATGGGTGGGTAACAGTACAGAAGCTGCAGAGAAGTGTGTTAAACTACGGCCCTGCTTCCTGGTCTGGACCCTGGATTGTCAGCATTTAGGAGAACTAATAAATCCGGCCAGATTCCTAGAAAGAAGAGCTGCACCATCCAAGTGGGATGGATGCCGTCTCTCCTGATCAGACCAGGTTTTCCCCAGAAAGTTTGCCAGTTATCAATGTAGCCCACGTCTAGACAACCAGTGGTTGAATAATGACATGCGGCTAAACATGTCATCACTGGTCAGATCAGGCAGGGGACCAGAGAAAATTACGGAGTCCGACATTGTTTTAGCAAACTTACACACCAAAGCAACACCAACTTCAGTGACCTCCGATCGGTGTGACCGGGTGTCATTACCGCCAGCGTGAATAACAATCTTACTGTATTTACGCTTATCCTTAGCCAGCAGTTTCAGGTAAGATTCTATGTTGCCCGTTCTGGTCCCTGGTAGGCATTTAACTATGGTCCCTCGTGTCTCTAGTGCCACATTTCTGACTATTGAGCTCCCAATCACCAGAGTCGGCTTCTCAGCGGGTGTGTCGCTGAGTGGGGAAAATTTGTTAGAAATGCAGACGGGTTGGTGGTGACCTGGGGGCTGAAATCTAGAGCTATGCTTCCTATGAACCGTCACCCAGCCGGCCTGCTTACCCGGCTGCTCGGGTGCTTCTGGAGGACCACTAAGTGAATTAACGCTAGGTCTATGTGGCTCCGCGCTAGCAAAGGGGCGGCTATCAGCTGTTTTTTCAACAGCACGGAGCCAGGTCTCCAATTCTGACACCCTCACCTCCAAAGCTACAAAAACACTACATTTATTACATGTACCATTATCACTAAAGGAGGCAGAGGAATAGCTAAACATCTGACACAGAGAGCAGGAGATAGGTGGAGACGTAGACAGAGACGGACACACGGAGGAGAGAGTAAGGGGGGAAGCCATTATGAAGCTAAAGCTAGGCTAGGCTAAAGCTAGGCTAGCGCCCTTTTACCATGCCACAAAGCAAACCGTGTGAAACACAAGAAGTTCCCAAACGTGATGTGCAGCAACAGAGAATGTTTTAAAAGTGCTTATGTGTTAAAAACAGATGTTACAGCAAAGAGATTAAAGATAAAACCGAGAGAATCTGGAGCAATTCACACCGTGACAACAGGAAGTGACACAATACGCCTTAACGCAAACAGGAACACCTGTATCAGTGTAACTGATAATTATAATTGTATATATATATATATATATATATATATATATACTGGGTGCGATTTGCCTGGGGGGATTTACCCCCTCCCCCCCCCCCCCCCCCCCCCGCTTGTGACGTCCCCCCTTCTGGTCATTCATGTTTTACCCCTGGGTGGGATACATCCCCCCCCCCCCCCCCGGTCTGAATTTAGAAATGTATATAAATAAGGGCTGTCAGTTTTAACGCGTTATTAACTTTGTTAGACCACAACGCCGACATTTTTTTTGTCGCCGTTAATTGCGCGTCAAAACACACACACCGTTCCCTAATGTTTTTCCCCACCGCGCTCCCGGACTGTGTTTCTTTTATCCTCTGCGCTTTCCGTAGTTTCAAGAGAGCTAGAGACTGTAGCAAAACAGACCCGCTCTCACTGTTGCACAGGCTGTTCATTTCATGCGACCTTGGGCTTCTTTTATTCTAAAGTCACGGGTTGCGGGTTTTTTTTGGGCACGTTTCTGAAAGTGAAATCGCTTATTTGGGCTCTAAAATAAGTGATGAAACAGCTTTTATTAAGAGACCTGCCTGCACTAGACACTTCGTATCCAGCTGAAATATCCCTCCGCCATAGGAGCCGACGGTAGTAAAGGCAGACAGAGCAACTCTGCACGTATTTTCTGCAGTTTACGGTGCAATAACCGGTGATAACTGCTGAAAGTAGATTACTTTGTGCAGATCACCATTTTGAGCAGACATTGGTTCTGAAGATGAGCTTTTACACGTTGATAAAATTGCAGAAACCCAACCCATAAACCGTACTTTAATGCTTACTCATTTATCTCTGTATTTCACAAACTAAGGCTGAATTACGTTGCCAAACGAAGGACCTGGAGTTACTAAACAGTTGCTAAACAGTCTCTTTCAGGGTATTAAGCTCCTGGCCAGTTACAAGCAAAGTGTAAGACTGGAATGACCTGGAGATTTAAAACCTTTTTCCAGGCTTAAACTGTATGAATATGGATATAAACAGCAAGCAAAAATATTCAAAGAAGTTATTGTTGGTGTGAAAGCTCAGAATTAGATGTGTGTGTGAGAGAGTGAAAAAGCGAACAATAAAACTTATGACTTTATTGAAATGTAAAATTTTTATTAATGCCTAATACGATGTCTATCTTTGTTTAAGAGGCAAAAAAAATATATCAGCATGGTATTTATTTACAATTTTATTTACACATTGTGTAAACATCAGGGCGTGATGATTAGTCATTTAGCCATTATAGTCCAGAGTTTAACATTTGGCACTAGGATGTTTTCATTCCAATTCTTAAAAGTGCTTGAAAATAACAAAATAAAAATATTTTTTGTACAAGCATGTATTTTATTAGTGTCATTTATTGCAAAATTGCATATTAAAATGCCCAAACAGGCTATTACACTTTCAGAAATAAAAGGATAAAACCTAAAATTAATTTGCAAATAATCTCGAGTTACCTATCGACATTATGTGATTAATCGAGGAAATGATCCCCCCCTCTGTTTTTTTTGCAAATTGCACACTGTATATATATATATATATATATATATATATATATATATATATATATATATATATATATTCTGCTCATCAGCGGCGGGCCGTTCGTTTCACATCAAGGCCTTCAGTAGTGTTTGATCTGAATCAGTCCTCCACTAAACAACAATTTAATGCCAATAAAAACACTTTATTATAATGCACTATAAAAAGCTGTTGCATTGCGGACAAATAACTAATACCTTTAGTAAAGAGACAAACTCAGGTTGCATAAGTCTACTTTTACTGCAGCTACAGCTGCAACAAACAGTAAAAAGCATAGAACTGAAATATTAGGAATGTAGTAGTCTTTTACGCAACAAAACTCCTGATTATTTGTACATAAAATCCATCTTCCTTTCACTTCTCAAGAAGAGTTCAATTACTCCGTTGTACAGATTATCTGTGTTTCAGTTTGCTCAAGAGATTTTCCTTTTATATCGAAGTTGATGCTGAGAGCTTGCCCTGTCGAATTTCTCCTTGCCCCTTGTGCTCCTCATGTAAAACAGGACCAGGATGACTGCGTTAGTCACATTTGTCATCTCATCCACCATAACAGAGACAATTGGTACTTTACTTATGTCTCTTCTAATCTTTTCTTCCATTACTTTAGCAATAGCACTGGTCAGGTCATTTTGGATTATCCCCAACATCTCACTATATACTATAGTCTGTATATTATGCTACTGTACATATCTGTAAAAATCTATTCATAGTACTATCCACCTGTATATTATATTCGGTACATATCCAGCTGTAAATTTAGTTCACAATACTAGTTATCTATATATTATACTCATAGGACAAATCTATCAGTAAAATTTCATTTATAATAGTATCGGTCTCTATATTTATTCAGTAAAAACCCATGTCCTGTACTTATAGAACCATTGTTTATCCTGCACTTGCTGCTAAGGCACTTCTGGTTAGACCTAAACTGCATTTCGTTGCCTTGTACCTGTACCTGTGTAATGACAATAAAGTTGTATCTAATCTAATCTAGTGGACAGGGGATAATATAAATCTATGTTGGTCTCAGCAATGTGGGGGAGGATGTTTGACAAACGTCTTGCTCAGAGAAGGCGGGCACTTTTCTCTCCTCTCTGAACCGCTCCTGCTTGTGCTCTCTGTCTGTATTGTAACTCTTTCAGAGCCTTTTTCTGCAAATAATCTGAATCAAAAACTATGGATCTGATCAGCTGGTCATTCAACGCCATTGATCAAATTTTCTCAACAAAGACCAGGCGCTGGAGAGCCTAGCTGTCCTGAGGCGACACACGCAGCTGGATACACCCTGGATTGCTGGGGAATTCAGAAGATGGCTTGTCTGTCTATTTAGTCCATCAAGGACATGGAAGATGCAAACATAATTTGAATAATGATTACAGGATTTATGTTATGATAACAGGATTTATCATAACATATATCCTATTATGATAATTATTGGAGCTGGTGGTTATCTGGTGTATTGGCAAATTTGCAAGATCTCTGCTAACATCTCTACAGACCCCACACATCTAGCACACAAACTGATCAGACTTTAACCTTCAGGTCGGCATCACATAGCACTGTTTCCAAAAGCAGCTGCCACAGACAGTTTCTTCCCCCAGGCTGCAAGTCTGACGAACACAGTTAATAACCTACCGGCTGAGGTTTCAGCTACACTGATACAAAACACGTTCATACCTTTTTCTATTCTTTAAATAAAACTGTTGAGAATTGACTGCATCCTGTTGCGGTTCACCCAGGTTCTTTTACTGAAAGATGTGGCATTTCTATGTGAGAGTTCTGTAGTAATAAAAAGACTCGAAACTATATTTTAACATATTTAATCAAAAAGGCAGAGGAATGTTTACAGCTTCAGTACTGGGCTTTCATAAAATAAAAAACAATGTGAGACTGGCAGATTTCTGAACGCTCCAGAGTGTCAAATTCTCGGCCACGTCAGCTTATATGGATGAGCAAAGCCTGCTCAGGATTGGTCCATTACCTCATGTTGTCTTCCGGGATCCACGTCACCATTAGACTGAGAGTTTGGCTT
The DNA here is from genome assembly GCF_011125445.2 of Fundulus heteroclitus. Taxonomy (NCBI): domain Eukaryota; kingdom Metazoa; phylum Chordata; class Actinopteri; order Cyprinodontiformes; family Fundulidae; genus Fundulus; species Fundulus heteroclitus. The sequence goes on from NW_023396477.1 coordinate 570,309, forward strand.
CAGGGAAGATAATTGTCCATGCATCTGTTTATGCATGCCACACGTCCTTGGGTTTGTTTCCCTGGTAACTATCATAATCCGTAACAAAGTTAACAAACGAAAAAAGAAAGTTTATATATGCATATATACCTGTGTGCTGCCTGGTCAATATGTATGGATGTGAAATTATAATACCCCATGGTGAGTTCTTCTTAAGTTGTGTCTGGTTTTCCAGTTGATGGAATTTGTTTACAGAAGCATTCTTCAACAAGCTTCTTAATGTGTGTTTTTTAGACAGATGGGTATGGGAGGAAACATTTGTGTTTCCTCCCATACCCATACTGCATGGCAGTGAGGAGTTAAATGCTCCACAGAGCCCACTTTTGCTGAGAATTTAACCTGTTACTCATCAATATGTTACTACCTAGCCCCTTTTATAGATGTCAGGAGCGTGAGATCAACCTCTTCGTCCCCCTTTTGTTGGCAACAAAGCCTCACTGCTGTATTGAAGCAAAGTGTAAAAGTCATACAAAATATGAGAATTAAACATTAAAAGTTTGATTGCAACATACATGTGGTGTGCTTTAGCACACACTAAGGTTTATTAAGAAATCAAACATTAATTTTCTTCCTGAATAAAAAGAAAAGTTGGTCAGTAGAGAGCTGTGTGGTGGCAAGACCGCAGCAATAACAAAACATCTGGAGCGTTCAGATCATACTCCTGTGTTCCAAAAGCTTTAAATCATGTTTTCATGTGTATTTATTTAAATCAACGTTGTGCAAGTCCTCATGTGTCACTGTGCTGTAACTTGTGGATGCATCTCGGCTCCAACACACCTGAATCAGAAGGCTAAGTTGGCATGTTGGCAAGTTTTGCAATGGCCTGGCTTTGATTCAGGTGTGTTGGAGCAGAAATGCATCCACAAGACTGCGAATACGATAAAGGACTCCATGGAAAATGATGCCTAAATGAATGCATTGGCTCACATACTTTTAGGATTTTGAAGAGTGGGTTTTAGGTGCTATTGTTAACCATTTACTCCTGCTAATATAACATAGAAAGACGCGTGCCTGACCACCACCTGGGTGAAATGTGTTCCAGTGGCTCAGCCCATATGTATGTTGAGATTTAGTAAACTCCAAAATACCTTATTAATGAATACAAGGAATTATCAGTTACTCTGACATGCAGCTTATTTAATGTGTTGACTGAACATAACTGACTGTATATTTAACGTTATTACACAACGGGTGTTACAGGCTGTGGATGCTTAGCAGCTTACAAGGTTTATTAAAGGTTTTCAACTCGATGAACATTTGGTGCTGCGTGTCAAGAATAAAACTGAAATCTGACTGCCTTCCATTTCCTGCTTCCTGCTGGGTCCTCCTCTAATCTCTGATTGTTTCTAATGAGATGAACTGACTATGTTGCCATGCTTTGTTTCATGAGAGGATCCTTCACACATACAACCTGCCAGGTAAATGCATTACTCACACAGCTGACGGAAATGCCAGGACTAACATGCATGATTGGCCTTTTTTCCTGTTCAGGCTCCCAGAAAGACTCAATAACACATTAACTTTAATGAAGTGATTATGGAATGCTTTTTTCTGCTGCCCAGTGACTTAATTGAGTTCTCACCTTTAAAAACATTCACTTACAACTGTTGTGTCTTCACATGTAGGAGCTAAATGCAGAGTTCCTGGCAGGTAAAAATCTTTTTACTCTTTTAACTTATGATTTACTTTAACTCTATATATATTCTCTGTTAACATGTTTTTTAAAAACTTACCAGAGATTTGACTGAACAATTATGAATTATTCTGATTAAGTGATAAATAAGAAAAAAATATTATCAATTTATAAGATAATTATTTGGTATCAAACTGACCTTTTCATACTATGGTGGATATTTTTTGCAGTTAACTGGTAACTACTTGTTTTTAGGCCCATTATTTAGCGCCTGTTAATAGATTCAAATTAACAGGTTAACTCCTAAAAACTACTCAAGCTGGATAGAATTTGAATGTACTGTTGTTAAATTCATTTTTAAATTCAACATTATTTGATGTGGTAACTTTCCAAACTAAATGACAAAGCCGTAATAACTCTAAGATTTTAACATCCTTACTGAAGGCGTTTCAACTTAGGTTCCTAACCCAATCTTGGGAATGTTCAATTTGACCAGACTGCATATTTTTTCCTTAACTAGAAACCAAAAGGTTGATTTATCTTAAAAACAGATGAAAGACTTACCAGTTTGCAATCCTGGAGGCTAAATCGCTTTGGGTTTCTGTAAAAATCCCAAATACACATGATTTTATGTACCTTGTAAATAAACTACAGCTAGACTCTCAGTATATTCACCCAATCACAAATTGCTTCTTTTGCTTAATACAAACCAAATTTTCATAAAAAGACTAAGTGAGTCTTTGCTAAAATGTGGGTTGTGTAGATCTGGTGTATCCATTTCTCCTCTGTAAAACAGGCTGCACCAGCATGTCTCTGGACATTTATTCTTCACTTCAAAGGATTATTCCGCAGAGTTCTTGTTATTTATCATACTGCAAAGGACATTGAACTCTTTATAAACTAGAGCTCAATGTCTAGTTGAGCTCTGATAAATAAATAAATATTCCCACACAGGGGAAATTTGTGTCTGCATGGGGGGAACTGTGGTCAAGGGTGTTGCTCAGGGATGCCCAGTGAGAGAGTGGGTTTTTAACTGCTGACCTTTGGGGCCTCTCCAGGATGCAAACACCTGGCTCTCTAACCACTAGACTACCTCTCCCTCATCAGTAATTCTATTCATACAGCACCTTTCTCGGGCAACAGTCACAAAGGGCCTCATGGTAAAATAAAGTTCAGAACAATTTAAAGAACATTTAAAATAGAAATAAAAAAAACCTAAAATATAAAAATGTAAAACACGTCACAGCAACATATAATCAGCTACAGCAGCCCTGAGACAGGCGAGGCTAAAATGGTTGTTTAAAAAATAATGTCTTCAGCTGCTTTTTAAGAGCTTCAGCAGAGTGCAGTGATTGCAGGTAATGAGGTTGTTCAATCCACAGTCTTGGCCCAACTGCTTGGAAAGATCTGTCTACTTGGGTTCTAAGGCATCTGCTCTGATTCTGCTCAGAGGTTCTCAGACTACGGGCTTTGAATGTCAAAACCTTTGTTGATCGGAGGGGGGGGGGGGGCAACCTGTGTTGGTTGTTTTTGGGCAGTAGAAGATGCTGCCCAGCCTCACCTGCTGCTGGTCGTCAGTCAGGAAGCTGTTGTGCCAGTTCAGACGTGACAAAAAACGACATCAATTCGGGACGTAACGGACTGCGTTACCCATGATGCAATGTGGTCAAAATGGCCACCAACTCATGTGGTCAAAATGACCACCAACTCCCATCATGCAACACAGCAAAATGGCCGCCGATCAAGATAAGGTTGCTATGGTGATGGCTATAAAAGCCGATCACACACGACAATCTTCCTTCTTCGCTGGCTTTAGCCAACCCGAGAAGACACACACAGCTGTTTCCGTTGGGGTAATCCCACGCCACGTGTTCGAGTTTCTCGCTGGACCGAGATTGTTTTCGACACAACGGTTATTCCCTGCTTTGCATAACAGGAGGTCGACTAAAATAAGTACTTTTAAATTCCCTCTGATCAAAAGACTGAGAGACGCCGTATCTCCCAGTGATCGAAGAGGACCCCGCTTTGTCTGGCCAACAAAGCGACTGTTGAACCCGGAGGAAGAAACGAAGGAGCTTCTTCCCCGTCCCGCTGCAGCCTGCGGACATCTGCGCTCGTCAAGGCGCGTCCAGAAAGCCACTACTCGGAGCGCTCCAAATCCAGCCCCGAGGCACCTCAAAGTAACGGGGTCTCCCCTTTTATTTCTGTCTTACCAACAGGATGTTTAGAAGTACCTGGGCAGGCGGTAGAACTTTGTAGGTGTTGGTTAATGCTTTTATTCCACGACGAAGTTGGAATTATTTTGCTGAACATTTTCTTTGTATGTGCATGCATTTTACAATTGATTTGCTGTGTTGATATGTGATCCATCAAGAACCCCGCCGTGGGTTACTGCTTCATTTCTTTCCATCTTCTTCCCTGCTTTCCCCCCCTCTCTCTTTTCGCTTCTTCTTATCAGTTTAATCTCTTTGTCCGAGCTCGATTCGCGGGTGTGTTTAAACTCCCAGTTAGCCGCCCCTCGAAGCGAGGTATTATCCCATCAGCGTAAGCGTGGTTACGTCATTAGGACCTCCCCTCATACGTCATCGTAGCAGCCATCTTGGGAGGGTGACGTGTATCTGAACTGTAGGGAGCTTAGCTGAACTAGCTTTGTGTAAGACATCAAAGCGTCCAGTGAGATTCCCGAAGCTGTTCTGTCTATCAATGCTGATACGTGAAATGCCGGTGTTTTGAGGGCGGTGTTAAACAACTGTGAGTTGAGTTAAGATCTGCTAACCGCTCATTTTAATCCATTGTTTATTTTTTTGTTTTGTTCTTTTATTTCCACATATATATTTTGCATGTTAGTTTAGTAGTGAGTAAGAATTCCAAAGTTGTTGAATCAGAGAATTACTGTAACAGGGAATTGCTTTTGGTTCAATAAAACCAACGACTGCGGAATAGACATTGTTTTGTGTTCAATCCAATTTACAGTTGCCTGGGTATTCAGAATTTAGAGCTAACCTCCTTTGGAGTTAACATCTGATATTAATACAGAGACAATATCATTGGATGATGATAAGGAATAAGGATTTAAACTCTAATTGCAGTTACATTGGGGTTCTCACAACCTGCTGGATAAACCTCGTCGGTTAACAGTCCGACCTGATCATTTATCAGCATAAATGAGTTTGTAACAGCAAATTAACTAATGCATTAGTGGTATAAATACTTATAAGCTTATAGCTAACATCACCACCATTTGAACTATATTTGTTATAGCGGAATTTTGAGTTGAATGATTTATTATTTAAATTATAATACCAAATTATAATTAATAATAATAATAAGCATATTCAACCAGCTTATGGCATAACATAAATTGGCGTCCCTGGGTGGGCGGAGTCTACTTATTGGCGTTCCTTTAGACTAAATCGAATAACCAGCAACTTATGAATTTAATGAACACAATCCATATTCCAGCATTTTGACTGCTCACCTTGCCAAAAGGGCTATTGAGTCATAATTGATTAAGGAGGTATCATTACTAAATATATACGTGTTTGTGGTGGTTTGAGGTTGTTAACCTGAGGTTTGAATATTGATTTCTGGACTGGAAGTCAGCTAGATTGAAATAGACAGCAGCCAGCGTCTGCTACTTGTCAATCAGAGTCTGTGTCGTGTTCTGCTTTGAAAAGAGAGACCTTGCCTCCATCTGGTGGACGTTGTATGACAGGTAAAAAAAGTTTTACCTGTCATAGCGTCTGATTTGACTCAGATAATAAACACGTCCCTCCTGTCAGGTGTTTTCCCCCAGTCCCTAAAAACAGCAATTATCAAACCACTGCTGAAAAAGAATAATTTAGACAAACTTCTACTCCAGAACTACAGGCCCATCTCAAACCTCCCCTTTATCAGTAAGATTATTGAAAAAGCTGTGTTTCAACAATTAAACACCTTCTTAACAACGACCAGCCGATTTGACGTTTTCCAGTCAGGTTTCCGCGCTCACCACAGTACAGAGACCGCCCTGATCAAGGTGTTTAATGACATCCATATAAATACAGACTGTGGAAGAACCACCATGCTGGTTCTATTGGACCTTAGTGCAGCATTTGATACTGTCGATCACTCCATTCTGTTAGAACGCCTGGAGAACTGGGTCGGCCTCTCTGGTACAGCACTCAACTGGTTTAAATCCTACTTAAAGGACAGGGAATTTTTTGTATCAGTAGGTAACTTTACATCAGAGATGACAAAAATCCCATTTGGGGTTCCCCAAGGGTCCATTCTGGGTCCCCTCCTATTCAATATCTACATGCTCCCTCTAGCCCAGATAATAAAAAATAACAACATCAGCTACCATAACTATGCAGACGACACACAGCTCTACATCACCATGTCACCAGGTGACTATGAACCAATTCAGGCACTGAGTAAATGCCTAGAAGAAATCAATACGTGGATGTGCCAAAATTTTCTCCAATTGAATAAAAACAAAACTGAAGTACTAATCTTTGGACCAATAGAGGAGAGATCAAAAGTTAGTACACAGCTTCAGTCGCTTCAGCTAGGAACCACTGATCAGGCCCGAAACCTGGGTGTAGTGATGGACTCAGACCTGAACCTTCAAAAGCATCTAAAGACAATTACAAGGTCGGCTTTCTATCACCTGAGGAACATTTCCAGGATTAAAGGACTGATGTCTCAGCAGGATCTAGAAAAACTAATCCATGCGTTTATTTTTAGTCGAATTGATTACTGCAACGGTGTTTTCACAGGTCTGCCTAAAAAGTGGATCAGACAGCTGCAGCTGATCCAGAACGCTGCTGCCCGCGTCCTCACTAAGACTAAGAAAGTAGAGCACATCACCCCAGTTCTAAAGTCCTTACACTGGCTCCCTGTATCTCAGAGAATAGACTTTAAAATACTTCTGTTAGTCTATAAATCCTTAAATGGCTTAGCTCCTAAATACATCACAGACTTGTTATCAGCGTATAAACCATCCAGACCACTCAGGTCTTCTGACTCCAGCCTGCTCTGCATACCTAGAACCAGAACCAAACATGGAGAAGCAGCTTTTAGTTCCTATGCTCCAATTATCTGGAACAAACTTCCAGAAAACTGTAAAAGTGCGGAAAGCCTGAGTTCTTTTAAATCAAGATTAAAAACACATTTGTTTAAAATTGCCTTCAACTGTCCTAGTTAACTGAATCACCACTTTTTTGTTCTATTTTCTATCTATATTTTATTCCTACTTGCTCTTATTCTGTTTTATTTTGCTATGTTTTAATCATGTAAAGCACTTTGCATTGTCTTTGTACTGAATTGTGCTATATAAATAAATTTGCCTTGCCTTGCCTTGCCTTAATTGCAGCATAATTGTTTTAAAGAGGGACACGATTCCCCATCGGCTGGACATTGTGTGTAATTACAGCTCAGTCTTCCCAAAGTGAAGGGCACCCTGCCTCCATCTGGTGGCCAGGATAGGTAGTTGCAGTCACGGTTTTAAAGACAGCTTAGATCGCTCAGTGTCCCGGAGGGACCGTTTTTGAAAGTCAGTCTCTAAAAAAACTTGCCTTATGGTTACGCCCTTTTTGTCTTTTTAATTTTATTTTATTCATTTTTTTTACTTATTATCATATCTTAATTTTTTTTTCCCTTTTTGAATTTTTTTATTTACTTTTATTATTATTTTATTTTGAAAATTTTTCTTTTCTTTCCTCCCTTATCCCCTTCTGCTCATCATAAGTGGTCAAAATTGAGCTGTGATTTTGAAACTAGGGTTGCAATTTAGCGGTTTTTAACTGTCATTCTTTGCCACCTCTGAAGCTCCAAAACACTTTGCTATTTTCCACACATGTGTAGAGCACCTGTTCTTAAATAACTTACATTACAAACAAAGCCACAGCTTTATCACTTAATTTCTGGCCGAAAGGTTAGTGGTCCATGTCACTCAAAGTTAATATTCTCAAAGTTAAACAAGCATATTAACCGTTCCTAAAACATAGGAGTTGTAAGTCGCAGGGTTGATTTTCCCCTGCGCAGCCTAATTAAACGCACGTATTTGAACCCACTTCCTGCAGTAAAGTATGAGTCATAGTGCGTGTTTGCTGTTAACAGTTAAAGTGAAGCCACTTAACAGTTGTTGTTAGCAGTTGTTGTTTAGCGCTGAGCTAAATTAAAGTGTATGCGTTGTTGCTTAGTGCTAAACTAAAATACAGCGTTGTTATTTGTTGTCTGTCGTTTAGCGCTGAGCTAAACTACAGTGTTGTTACTTGTTGTGTTGTTATCCATAGCTGACAGAGAATGGATAGTAGCGGTTCTTCAGTCAAAGGAGCTGAAGGTTCAGACCCCTCCGTTGGAATGGAGACTCAGGGTGTCATTAGCTCACTGCTTAAAATGACACCGGACGAACAAACCCGCCTGAACCAGTTTAACATAGAGGACTGTGAGAGAAGAATTCAGGAATTGGTGGAGGAGGTCCAGAGCAAACCTAAGCATAGATTGGTAGCAGATGTTTTGAGTGAATTAACTGCGTTATACCACCGAAGGTTAACGCTAGAGACCGATCTGCGTAACAGAGAGGTTGAGATGCGGATCGCAGCTGAGGAAAGAGTTAGGGAGCTAGAACAGAGAAGTGTTCAGGGCAGCTGTCATCTCACAGAGGAGCGAGAGGAGGATCTCATTAGCTTGCAGACAGAAGGATCTGAGTGTGAGAACTCCAAAGGAAAACATGGAGATCACACCTGGAGGACAATGGATGAACTGGGCCCCCAGACACTTTCTGAGCGAAGGGTAAGCGAAGGTCAGGACAGACATAGCAGTGTGATACGGAAAGAAATCCCTAAACAACTTACGGTGGCAAACAGGACTGATCCACATGATGTAAATCATGGGAAAACACCTGCTTCCCACCTGACCCCTGACACGGCCCGCTATGATCTTTTCCCCCCACCAGGGCGACGGGAGCACCGTTCCTGGGACACAGGTGAACCCCACTCCTCTGAACTGCGTCCACGGACAAGAGTTCATGACAGGGGGGGTCCCCCGGCGTCCCACGAACGGCCGCCGATGCCAGGTAGGTGGTCAGAACTGGAGCCTTCCTCCTATCGTGGTTACCGCAGGCAGGAGTCGTCAGGAGAAGACTCAGATGGACCAGCTCCGATCCCTGAACAGGGACTGCGGATGCGTCAACTTGAGTCCCTGGCCTGAGACATAGAGCGTTTTGATCCTAGCAATACAGAATCCACCATTGATTACTATCTCAGAGAGGTAGAGCGCTGTCTGCTAGACTTATATAGCCCCTCGGCTCGAGAAAAGTTGAGGCTTATCTGGAAAACCACGTCCAGAAGTGTCCATGTTTTCATAGAAAGCCTCCCTCCAGCTACACGTGACCGTTATTCAGCTCTTTGTCAGGCTTTAAGAGAAGAATATTCGGCGTTTACAGACCCAGCTTCGGCAACTCTTGGAGCTTTTGCAATTCAGCAAAAGAGAACTGAAGCACCAAAAGAGTACTACCGTCGCTTGCGGGCTGCTTCCTTTCAGGGACGAAATGCTCCCGGCTTGGAGGAAGACCACACTTTCAAATCTTTGTTCCTCCATAATCTTCATGAAAGCGTGCGTTATGAGGTTACCATGCATTGTAGAACCAAGAAACTTACCATGCAGGAAATCAGGAAATACGCGCAGGTGGCATGGGAAACACGTGTACGGCCCTACAAAGGAGTCGACAGTGATAAAAAGGTTCTGCAGATTCAAGCCGAACCAGAAAAGAGTTTAGGTCCGGAGGGACATGAGATGCCTCCCTTCAAACCTAAAACTAGATTTGGCCCTAATAAGCAACATGGTTTTGAGCCGCAGCAGAAGAAAGCTTCCCAGGATAGGAGAGGTCAGCATGGCAGCATGGAAGGTGAGAGGTTTCAAAAATGGCACAGGCCGGATCCAGCTCGATACGGTAAGCAAACTGACAGGCCAGAAAAGCCGAAAAGCACACATGACAACAAAGGCTGGAACCTGCGCATGGAGGAGTCAATGAGAAAGGAGATGGAGGAGATTTTCGCAGGTTGCTCGCCGAAACAGTGCGTCAGATCGCGTCGCAGCCGTACCAGCCACCATCCAATCCAGCCGACCCTCCTGGAAAACCAGGCTCAAAACCCCCGTCAGCATGACTAGGCGTGGACCAGGCTCCCCCTTCTAACAGAGTGTATCTGATTAAGTGGGGGAACCAACCGAAAAATCACCAACAACCTTCTAAGATCCCATCAGCAGGGGATCAGAAAACCCCTTTTCTAAGGTTTCTAGGTGAGCTAAACCATCATGAAAATGCGCATCGCTTATACTGCTCGACAGTTATCGGAGGATGTGTAACTGCAAATGCTCTTTTAGACATGGGTTCTGAGATCAGTCTAATGTGCTCAGATTTGTTTGATGAGGTGACTAGAGCTATGGTGTCTCTTGGGAAACCGTTTCCAGGTGGAGACCTGTAACGTGGGCATCACTAGCTACACACAGGATCAGTCATGCATCACCAAACGGGCGTGGTTAGACATCACTTTCCGTGACATGACCCTGGTGCACTCCATCTACATATGTACTTTGGACACAGAACCTTTTCTTGTGGGTCAGGACCTGTTGAACAGGTTAGCCCCACTCATTGACTGCTATCATGGTCATCTTTGGGCCCAAGTGGGGACTCCCAAGCCCCTCACTTCTGGAAGTGGACTGTCCGTCCCTATCAATCAGGTGACATGCTCCGAGGAGCCCAAAGAACTTTTAGCACCATTTCTGCCTTCCACAGAGCCGATTTCCAAATCCTCTGACACACCACCGCTTCTCAGCGATCAGAGAACTTCTCTCTGCAGCCACACATCTTTCCTCTGCTCACTTAAACACTCTGGAGTTGAACCCTATAACCCCAGAGTGGCTGAAGGTGTGCACCTGGAAAGCACATTCATGCCAGACGTGCTGCTGGCTCTTTGGTCAGAGAAATCTGCGATCAGCAGAGATCTATACAGCTCTCTGTGCTGTGAAAAGCCCCATCTGGCTGAAACAAAACACAGCCACTACCTGCTCTCAGCAGACTGGCCTCGCCGGCTTCTGAAAGCAACGGGGGTGTGCATACTTTATGCACAGATTGGCACAAGACAGCTCTCTCATCCTTTCAGCATTGTGGAGAATTTACATCCTCCAGTATTTGTTGGTGCTGATCTTCTGGTACGGCTGGGTGCACAGCTGGACACTTGTAACCAGGTCCTGTGGGCCCAAGCTCACGTGACCCCAAGTTCCTTCCTGGGCACCCCTGAAGCCATGCGATCAGGGCAAACCATCCCACAGGCTTGCCAGGTGGCTAGCGAGACAAACATGCTAATACCACCACAGACTGCAGGTGTACCTATCAGATTAGCCATCCTGAAAGGACAACAAATGCAGAGCACGCAGGTTTTCTTTCAACCCCTTTCTTATTTCCAGGAATCCAACCTGGTCATCCGGGGCACACCCCTGCTTCAGCTGAACAACCGCTCAGCTTACCTGTTAGTGGAGAATCCAACCCACATGCCGATCCAAGTGGTGGAGAAGAAACCTCTCGGGGTGCTCATCGAAAGCTTTTTCCACGACTTTGAGCTGAGCATTCCCGTCATCGGAGACCTGCCCTTATCCTTGACCGGCAGACAGGACTCCCCAGACACGGTGTTTACCATTCCTTCCAACATGATCCAAATCAGGCGACATGAAGCTCGGCCTGCTGGATCCATTTGTGGTGCAACGCTTGAAGCTGAAGGAAATCTGTTGGTGTATGCGACAGCAACCAACCCAACAGAACCAGCACCAAATCAACCAGAGAACCGGGACTCACCCACTGAGCCCTGCCCTGGCTTCAAAACAGAAATCATGCAACAGCTGGAAGAAGCTGATGCACTGACCACTGAAACAGAGGAAACCGCACTTAAGGAGCTGTTTTATGAGTTTCAGCCCATTCAGCCCAAAGATTCAAACGAACTTGGGATCACATTGACACACGTCCATGACTCACCAGTAGGAGGATACAGAAGCGGCAAAGCTAATCTGAAAACTCTCCAACAGGTGGCGTCCCAGCCCTTAACGGCCCAGGACACCCAGGAGTATGTACAAGGCTGCTTAACCTGCAGCCAGTTACAACCCACACGACCACTAGACCGAGCCCTGCTTCAGCAAAGGGGGGTTATATTTCCGTGGTCACATTTGCAGACTGACTGGATCGGTCCAGTCCCTAAATCGTCAAGAGATAACAAATACCTTTTGACAATAACAGGCATATGCTGGTGAAGATTCTCAGTCATCCAGGTCATGGTCATTCCAAAAAAAGGTAAAAAACAAAGCAACTGGACTTGTTTTCCGTAGTTGAAACTACGGAAAACAAGTCCAGTTGCTTTGTTTTTACCTTTTTTTGGAACAATAACAGGCAGTTTCACAGAATGGGTCGAATGTTTGCCGGCACCGAATGACACCGCTGTCACCACAGCAGCCCTACTGCTAAATCACGTTTCCAGCCGGTGGGGCCTTCCCCTGTCCATCGACTCGGACAGAGGAACGCATTTCACGTCAAACATTCTGACCGTGCTTTTTGACATGTTGGGCGTGGAAGTTAAATTCCACATCCCCTACCGCCCACAGTCATCCGGACAGGTGGAGCGAATGAACTGCACCGTGGTCAGCATGTTAAAGGAACATGCCAGCAGCCATGACAGGGACCGGGACATAAAGCTTCCCCTGGTCCTAATGCTAATCCGCTCTACCTCACCATGCTCCACAGGGGTGACACTTTTCCAGATGATGACAGGAAGACAAAGGACACTTCCCCTGAATCTCATCTACCAGCCCGAAGACGTCAGTGTGACAACCGTCTACACGGCACACCAGTGCGTCGCTGACTTAAAAGACCGTCTCCGAACGACTTTCGCGTGGCCTCGAAAGAACCTAGAAGCCCGCGTGCAAAGTCCAGAGTACACGTGGGTTCATTCGAACCGAACTAAACCGTCCAGCAAACTCTCCTCACAGGGAACGGAGCCTAACTCCGCCCCCGCCGAAGAGAACAATGCAAAGCATTAAATAGGACAAGTGCATGTTCAATCAGGACATTTTAAACATGCACTAATAAAGCAAGTGTCCATACATAACTTCACGTCTATAATTTCACACTCAGCCATAACACCATGCATTGCTTTGGAAATGCTCACAGAAGTGGTAAAGAATGACATGATGTATACTCAGGTTGTTAGAGATTTAATGCAGGACCTCACTCGAGAGGTTAGTTCATCCATAAATAGCCTTGCTGAAGGACGGATTCCTCCGTACCTGGTACCAGTAGATTTGGTTGAAAAGGTTCTCAAATCTGCCTCTAGTGAAACACTGCAACCACCACAAACACACCTGGCGTATAGCCTGGGTAGTGCAATTCCGATATTTGTAAATCCTGACAACTTGGAGATAGGATTTATGCTAAACCTTCCCATCATTGAAAGAGCTAACGTGTATAGGCTTAAATCAGTATTGAATGTCAGTTTTTGGCAAGGTGAGACCCACGTACACCTACAAACTCCCTCAATATTGGCCTATCATGATGCTGACCCCAAACTTTATTTAGTCCCTAATTTGGATTTTGTGTACCAAAACCAAAGACATCCACTGGGTATGCCCAAGCAACCCATTTATCAGAGACGTTACCCATTACCTGTGTGGTCTAAGGAATGAATCTCCTGAACAAAACTGTCAGGCTAGAATGACCCTTAAAGATGCAGGTGTGGAAACCAAAATTGAGCGGGCAGGTAACCGCTGGCTCGTTAGCACCCCAGAGGCAGAAGCCCTGTTATTCTACGAGCAGCACGACACAGTTACTAGACTAAAACTGCCAACCAAACCATTTTCTGTTCCCCACCTCAAGGTGCTGTAGTCCACATTGGAAACATGGTTCTGCATCACCTTGACGTTGACAAATACGACTCAGAGATTGAAATAATAGATGTCTTTAAGGGATACAATTTCAGCATTGATGTCGGCATTGAAAGACAGCTTTTACTTGAAGGCACCCAGCTGATTAAATTCAGTCTCACTCCCTCAGAGTTGAGGCTCGATCCCTCTGCTTCGCTTCCCCAGAGCTACAGAGTCGACCGACACTCACATTATGACCATTATTGTGGTTCTCCTTGTATTTGGATGGGCCATCACTACTGCGATGGCGTATGCAGCATACAAGCAGATCAAACAGTTGCAAACCAGGATTGATGCCCTCACCTTTGTCGCTCCCAGGTTCGTAGCACCAGCTCCTTGAAGGCCATAAGCTGATTAGACTACGAACCGCTGTCTCTTTCCTTTCCCTTTTTCCCTCTCTCCTTTCTTTAGTTCAAAGTTCAAACCTGATGACCAATGAATGTATTGACAATGGTGATTGTGAAGTTTGCATTTCTTTTTTTTTATTATTACTTTATTGTTGCCGTATTAGCCAATAGAAATGACTAGCTATAGCTTAGTCCTGCCCAGGCTAGGTCACTGACCCAGGCACAATGAATGCTTTGTTTTTCCTCCTCTTGGATGATGAACTGAACTGCATGAATCCCAATGGACTACTAGAAAGACTATTAGGTTGTTCCACTCATGCACAACGGATTTCGTCACACCAGAATGGACTTGGTTGTAGCTTTAAAGACTGTGACCAGCATCCCACTCTTCAAAGCTAAAGGGGGGTATGTTGTGCCAGTTCAGACGTGACAAAAAACGGCATCAATTCGGGACGTAACGGACTGCGTTACCCATGATGCAATGTGGGTCAAAATGGCCACCAACTCATGTGGTCAAAATGACCACCAACTCCCATCATGCAACACGGCAAAATGGCCGCCGATCAAGATAAGGTTGCTATGGTGATGGCTATAAAAGCCGATCACACACGACAATCTTCCTTCTTCCCTGGCTTTAGCCAACCCGAGAAGACACCACAGCTGTTTCCGTTGGGGTAATCCCACGCCACGTGTTCGAGTTTCTCGCTGGACCGAGATTGTTTTTCGACACAACGGTTATTCCCTGCTTTGCATAACAGGAGGTCGACTAAAATAAGTACTTTTAAATTCCCTCTGATCAAAAGACTGAGAGACGCCGTATCTCCCAGTGATCGAAGAGGACCCCGCTTTGTCTGGCCAACAAAGCGACTGTTGAACCCGGAGGAAGAAACGAAGCAGCTTTTTCCCCGTCCCGCTGCAGCCTGAGGACAACTGCGCTCGTCAAGACGTGTCCAGAAAGCACACTACTCGGAGCGCTCCGGACCAGCCCCGAGGCACCTCAAAGTAACGGGGTCTCCCCTTTTATTTCTGTCTCACCAACAGGGTGTTTAGAAGTGCCTGGGCAGGCGTTAGAACTTGTGGGTGTTGGTTAATGCTTTTATTCCACGACGAAGTTGGAATTATTTTGCTGAACATTTCTTGTATTGCATGCATTTTACAATTGATTTTGCTGTGTTGATTTGTGATTCATCAATAACCCCGCCGTGGGTTACTGCTTCATTTCTTTCCCATCTTCTCCCTGCTTTCCCCCCCTCTCTCTTTTCGCTTCTTCTTATCAGTTAATCTCTTTGTCCGAGCTCGATTCGCGGGTGTGTTTAAACTCCCAGTTAGCCGCGCCCTCTCGAAGCGAGGCATTATCCATCAGCGTAAGCGTGGTTACGTCATTAGGACCTCCCCTCATACGTCATCGTAGCAGCCATCTTGGGAGGGTGACGTGTATCTGAACTGTAGGGAGCTTAGCTGAACTAGCTTTGGTAAGACATCAAAGCGTCCAGTGAGATTCCCGAAGCTGTTCTGTCTGTCAATGCTGATACGTCAAATGCCGGTGTTTTGAGGGCGGTGTTAAACAACTGTGAGTTGAGTTAAGATCTGCTAACCGCTCATTTTAATCCATTGTTTATTTTTTTGTTTTGTTCTTTTATTTCCACATATATATTTTTGCATGTTTAGTTTAGTAGTGAGTACGAGTCCAAAGTTTGTTGAATCAGAGAATTACTGTAACAGGGAATTGCTTTTGGTTCAATAAAACCAACGACTGCGGAATAGACTTGTTTTGTGTTCAATCCAATTCACAGTTGCCCTGGGTATTCAGAATTCAGAGCTAACCTCCTTTGGAGTTAACATCTGATATTAATACAGAGACAATATCATTGATGGTGATAAGGAATAAGGATTTAAACTCTAATTGCAGTTACATTGGGGTTCTTCACAACCTGCTGGATAAACCTCTGTCGGTAACAGTCCGACCTGAATCATTTATTCCAGCATAAATGAGTTTGTAACAGCAAATTAACTAATGCATTAGTGGTATAAATACTTATAAGCTTATAGCTAACATCACCACCATTTGAACTATATTTGTTATAGCGGAATTTTGAGTTGAATGATTTATTATTTAAATTATAATACCAAATTATAATTAATAATAATAATAAGCATATTCAACCAGCTTTGGCATAACAAAGCTTGTTTTATCCAATGAGAGGAGGGCAGCACTTTGAACTGGGTGGGTTTCTGATGAAGGATGTTGGGTTGATTGTGTTAAGTCCGAGCTGACCCCTACAAACAGGATCCTACCGTATGTCCCTGGTTGCGCAAGGTGGCGCAGGATTAGACCGAAGCAGTCAGTGTCCCCTTCTGAACTGTTAACCTGCTGATCAAACAATGGCCTATTTCACAATAGGCCATTTTTTTGATCCGCTGAACTACTTCCAAGTTTCTATGTGAAGTCGTGCGTGTGTAGTTTTCCACCTTTATCAGTCCTGTTGATCAGCTGGGACTGTCCTTTTTGCTCTAACTCTGGCAAGAAAGAGAAAGCTTTCAATTTTTGCATTAGATGTCCAACGCCATAAAAATGTGTGCTTTTTATGTTTTCTAGACGTTTGACAATAGTCCCAGAAACTAATAACCAGCTTATTCACCAAATTAGCTAATGAGGCAAATTGAGGGTATGTTTGATTAGTCCTTTTAGCCTTCTACCACCTGCAACATTGTACTTAGTTTTCCAACTCATGGTGATATGACAACTAAGGAAACTATCATGAATAGCATGGATAATACTTAAAAGAACTCCCTTCAAAAACTTGAAAAAATCCTTTTGAAGCTTTTTCCACACCTTTAACAGGGGTGCTATTGAATGTGGAGGATGGCATAATGGGCCTCAAAACATACAGATGACCACCATGCCTTAACATTCTGTTAATGGTCTAAGTACTTCATACAACAGTGACTGTAAAAGCCATTCTTACTAATCAACCATGGCTGCTCTCATTTTTATAGTGTGTGATTTTAGTAATTTTCTTTATTTTCAGACGTGTCACATCTCTCTCTCCATGATCCATTAT
>NW_023396478.1:0-23371 GCF_011125445.2 Fundulus heteroclitus
ACTACTTGCTAGTTCAAATGTTCCGTAGATAAAATCGGCTCTCTGTGCCAAGTATTCGCTGGTATTTGACCTCTTTCAAAGATCCAAATAAACAATATTCATAACAGCTGTCAATGAGGAATTATACCTAACATTCAAGGCAGTTATAAGACTGACCGGTGATGAAAACCACAGTTTTCCAGATTTAAGCACAACCCATTGGCGATATTTAGAATTTTTCTCTTAGTTGATGGCTAAGAAGTGGTCCAGGATTTCCTTAAGTTTGAAAACTCAAAGTTTCCACAGCATTCTAACATTTTTCTGCTGTTTGCATAGCTTTGAACTTCATTTCTGCTGAAAGTTTAGGGCTGTGTGAGCAAGGTTGGCAATACTTTCCAAGGGATGTGTTCAGGAGAGTCACCACTGTGTAGTAAGTGACCAATATTGTCACACACAAAGGAGGATGTTTGGTATGGATGTTTCTCTTCTGCTTTATACTGTAACTTTCAATGAGCCTTTTTATTCATATCGCTAAATCTAGTGTGTAATTGTGGCGTATCCTGTCTGCGTTTTGCACTTGTCACGTCCGAATTTGGCCGTTGTGGAACAATGAAGTTATTTTTGTTTCTTTTCTATGTTTGGTCAAAGAAGTTTGACTTGGACGAGTAGTATTTGACACTGACAAATTCTCCATCACACAAAACCTTTAGATTTGACTAGTTCAAGGTCTATGGAATTCCGTTTGTGCCGTCAGGAAAAGATATTAAGGGTTCAGTACATGACTGCGACGGCCCTCCCATACCACTGTGCCGGCCAAGTCTCTGTGGCGCAATTGGTTAGCGCGTTCGGCTGTTAACCGAAAGGATGGTGGTTCGAGCCCACCCAGGGACGTTTGTTTGCTTTAAAACGCAGATTGAGTTAAAGCAACAATCCTCTACACAACCGTGTTTGAGCAATACTTGCCAAATTGTTAGATAAAATCGGCTTGCCACGTATCCTGTATTTGACCTCTTTCAAAGATCCAAATAAACAATATTCATAACAGCTGTCAATGAGGAATTATACCTAAAATTCAAGGCAGTTATAAGACTGACCGGTGATGAAAACCACAGTTTTCCAGATTTTAAGCACAACCCATTGGCGATATTTTGAATTTTTCTCTTAGTTGATGGCTAAGAAGTGGTCCAGGATTTCCTTAAGTTGAAAACTCAAAGTTTCCACAGCATTCTAACATTTTTCTGCTGTTTGCATAGCTTTTGAACTTCATTTCTGCTGAAGTTTAGGGCGTGTGTGAGCAAGGTTGGCAATACTTTCCAAGGGATGTGTTCAGGAGAGTCACCACTGTGTAGTAAGTGACCAATATTGTCACACACAAAGGAGGATGTTGGTATGGATGTTTTCTCTTCTGCTTTATACTGTAACTTTCAATGAGCCTTTTTATTCATATCGCTAAATCTAGTGTGTAATTGTGGCGTATCCTGTCTGCGTTTTGCACTTGTCACGTCCGAATTTGGCCGTTGTGGAACAATGAAGTTATTTTTGTTTCTTTTCTATGTTTGGTCAAAGAAGTTTGACTTGGACGAGTAGTATTTGACACTGACAAATTCTCCATCCCACAAAACCTTTAGATTTGACTAGTTCAAGGTCTATGGAATTCCGTTTGTGCCGTCAGGAAAAGATATTAAGGGTTCAGTACATGACTGCGACGGCCTCCCATACCACTGTGCCGGCCAAGTCTCTGTGGCGCAATTGGTTAGCGCGTTCGGCTGTTAACCGAAAGGATGGTGGTTCGAGCCCACCCAGGGACGTTTGTTTGCTTTTAAAACGCAGATTGAGTTAAAGCAACAATCCTCTACACAACCATGTTTGAGCAATACTTGCCAAATTGTTAGATAAAATCAGCTTGCCACGTATCCTGTATTTGACCTCTTTCAAAGATCCAAATAAACAATATTCACTAACAGCTGTCAATGAGGAATTATACCTAAATTCAAGGCAGTTATAAGACTGACCGGTGATGAAAACCACAGTTTTCCAGATTTAAGCACAACCCATTGGCGATATTTGAATTTTTCTCTTAGTTGATGGCTAAGAAGTGGTCCAGGATTTCCTTAAGTTTGAAAACTCAAAGTTTCCACAGCATTCTAACATTTTTCTGCTGTTTGCATAGCTTTGAACTTCATTTCTGCTGAAAGTTTAGGGCTGTGTGAGCAAGGTTGGCAATACTTTCCAAGGGATGTGTTCAGGAGAGTCACCACTGTGTAGTAAGTGACCAATATTGTCACACACAAAGGAGGATGTTGGTATGGATGTTTCTCTTCTGCTTTATAATGTAACTTTCAATGAGCCTTTTTATTCATATCGCTAAATCTAGTGTGTAATTGTGGCGTATCCTGTCTGCGTTTTTTGCACTTGTCCCGTCCAAATTTAGCCGTTGTGGAACAATGAAGTTATTTTTGTTTCTTTTCTATGTTTGGTCAAAGAAGTTTGACTTGGACGAGTAGTATTTGACACTGACAAATTCTCCATCACACAAAACCTTTAGATTTGACTAGTTCAAGGTCTATGGAATTCCGTTTGTGCCGTCAGGAAAAGATATTAAGGGTTCAGTACATGAGTGCGACGGCCTCCCATACCACTGTGCCGGCCAAGTCTCTGTGGCGCAATTGGTTAGCGCGTTCGGCTGTTAACCGAAAGGATGGTGGTTCAAGCCCACCCAGGGACGTTTGTTTGCTTTAAAACGCAGATTGAGTTAAAGCAACAATCCTCTACACAACCATGTTTGAGCAATACTTGCCAAATTGTTAGATAAAATTAGCTTGCCACGTATCCTGTATTTGACCTCTTTCAAAGATCCAAATAAACAATATTCATAACAGCTGTCAATGAGGAATTATACCTAAAATTCAAGGCAGTTATAAGACTGACCGGTGATGAAAACCACGGTTTTCCAGATTTAAGCACAACCCATTGGCGATATTTTGAATTTTTCTCTTAGTTGATGGCTAAGAAGTGGTCCAGGATTTCCTTAAGTTTGAAAACTCAAAGTTTCCACAGCATTCTAACATTTTTCTGCTGTTTGCATAGCTTTGAACTTCATTTCTGCTGAAAGTTTAGGGCTGTGTGAGCAAGGTTGGCAATACTTTCCAAGGGATGTGTTCAGGAGAGTCACCACTGTGTAGTAAGTGACCAATATTGTCACACACAAAGGAGGATGTTTGGTATGGATGTTTCTCTTCTGCTTTATAATGTAACTTTCAATGAGCCTTTTTATTCATATCGCTAAATCTAGTGTGTAATTGTGGCGTATACTGTCTGCGTTTTTGCACTTGTCACGTCCGAATCTGGCCGTTATGGAACAATGAAGTTATTTTTGTTTCTTTTCTATGTTTGGTCAAAGAAGTTTGACTTGGACGAGTAGTATTTGACACTGACAAATTCTCCATCACACAAAACCTTTAGATTTGACTAGTTCAAGGTCTATGGAATTCCGTTTGTGCCGTCAGGAAAAGATATTAAGGGTTCAGTACATGACTGCGACGGCCTCCCATACCACTGTGCCGGCCAAGTCTCTGTGGCGCAATTGGTTAGCGCGTTCGGCTGTTAACCGAAAGGATGGTGGTTCGAGCCCACCCAGGGACGTTTGTTTGCTTTAAAACGCAGATTGAGTTAAAGCAACAATCCTCTACACAACCATGTTTGAGCAATACTTGCCAAATTGTTAGATAAAATCGGCTTGCCACGTATCCTGTATTTGACCTCTTTCAAAGATCCAAATAAACAATATTCATAACAGCTGTCAATGAGGAATTATACCTAAAATTCAAGGCAGTTATAAGACTGACCGGTGATGAAAACCACAGTTTTCCAGATTTAAGCACAACCCATTGGCGATATTTTGAATTTTTCTCTTAGTTGATGGCTAAGAAGTGGTCCAGGATTTCCTTAAGTTTGAAAACTCAAAGTTTCCACAGCATTCTAACATTTTTCTGCTGTTTGCATAGCTTTGAACTTCATTTCTGCTGAAAGTTTAGGGCTGTGTGAGCAAGGTTGGCAATACTTTCCAAGGGATGTGTTCAGGAGAGTCACCACTGTGTAGTAAGTGACCAATATTGTCACACACAAAGGAGGATGTTTGGTATGGATGTTTCTCTTCTGCTTTATAATGTAACTTTCAATGAGCCTTTTTATTCATATCGCTAAATCTAGTGTGTAATTGTGGCGTATCCTGTCTGCGTTTTTGCACTTGTCACGTCCGAATTTGGCCGTTGTGGAACAATGAAGTTATTTTTGTTTCTTTTCTATGTTTGGTCAAAGAGGTTTGACTTGGACGAGTAGTATTTGACACTGACAAATTCTCCATCACACAAAACCTTTAGATTTGACTAGTTCAAGGTCTATGGAATTCCGTTTGTGCCGTCAGGAAAAGATATTAAGGGTTCAGTACATGACTGCGACGGCCTCCCATACCACTGTGCCGGCCAAGTCTCTGTGGCGCAATTGGTTAGCGCGTTCGGCTGTTAACCGAAAGGATGGTGGTTCGAGCCCACCCAGGGACGTTTGTTTGCTTTAAAACGCAGATTGAGTTAAAGCAACATCCTCTACACAACCATGTTTGAGCAATACTTGCCAAATTGTTAGATAAAATCGGCTTGCCACGTATCCTGTATTTGACCTCTTTCAAAGATCCAAACAAACAATATTCATAACAGCTGTCAATGAGGAATTATACCTAAAATTCAAGGCAGTTATAAGACTGACCGGTGATGAAAACCACAGTTTTCCAGATTTAAGCACAACCCATTGGCGATATTTTGAATTTTTCTCTTAGTTGATGGCTAAGAAGTGGTCCAGGATTTCCTTAAGTTTGAAAACTCAAAGTTTCCACAGCATTCTAACATTTTTCTGCTGTTTGCATAGCTTTGAACTTCATTTCTGCTGAAAGTTTAGGGCTGTGTGAGCAAGGTTGGCAATACTTTCCAAGGGATGTGTTCAGGAGAGTCACCACTGTGTAGTAAGTGACCAATATTGTCACACACAAAGGAGGATGTTTGGTATGGATGTTTCTCTTCTGCTTTATAATGTAACTTTCAATGAGCCTTTTTATTCATATCGCTAAATCTAGTGTGTAATTGTGGCGTATACTGTCTGCGTTTTTGCACTTGTCACGTCCGAATTTGGCCGTTATGGAACAATGAAGTTATTTTTGTTTCTTTTCTATGTTTGGTCAAAGAAGTTTGACTTGGACGAGTAGTATTTGACACTGACAAATTCTCCATCACACAAAACCTTTAGATTTGACTAGTTCAAGGTCTATGGAATTCCGTTTGTGCCGTCAGGAAAAGATATTAAGGGTTCAGTACATGACTGCGACGGCCTCCCATACCACTGTGCCGGCCAAGTCTCTGTGGCGCAATTGGTTAGCGCGTTCGGCTGTTAACCGAAAGGATGGTGGTTCGAGCCCACCCAGGGACGTTTGTTTGCTTTAAAACGCAGATTGAGTTAAAGCAACAATCCTCTACACAACCATGTTTGAGCAATACTTGCCAAATTGTTAGATAAAATCAGCTTGCCATGTATCCTGTATTTGACCTCTTTCAAAGATCCAAATAAACAATATTCATAACAGCTGTCAATGAGGAATTATACCTAAACTTCTAAAATTCAAGGCAGTTATAAGACTCACCGCTGATGAAAACCACGGTTTTCCAGATTTAAGCACAACCCATTGGCGATATTTTGAATTTTTCTCTTAGTTGATGGCTAAGAAGTGGTCCAGGATTTCCTTAAGTTTGAAAACTCAAAGTTTCCACAGCATTCTAACATTTTTCTGCTGTTTGCATAGCTTTGAACTTCATTTCTGCTGAAAGTTTAGGGCTGTGTGAGCAAGGTTGGCAATACTTTCCAAGGGATGTGTTCAGGAGAGTCACCACTGTGTAGTAAGTGACCAATATTGTCACACACAAAGGAGGATGTTTGGTATGGATGTTTCTCTTCTGCTTTATAATGTAACTTTCAATGAGCCTTTTTATTCATATCGCTAAATCTAGTGTGTAATTGTGGCGTATACTGTCTGCGTTTTTGCACTTGTCACGTCCGAATTTGGCCGTTGTGGAACAATGAAGTTATTTTTGTTTCTTTTCTATGTTTGGTCAAAGAGGTTTGACTTGGACGAGTAGTATTTGACACTGACAAATTCTCCATCACACAAAACCTTTAGATTTGACTAGTTCAAGGTCTATGGAATTCCGTTTGTGCCGTCAGGAAAAGATATTAAGGGTTCAGTACATGACTGCGACGGCCTCCCATACCACTGTGCCGGCCAAGTCTCTGTGGCGCAATTGGTTAGCGCGTTCGGCTGTTAACCGAAAGGATGGTGGTTCGAGCCCACCCAGGGACGTTTGTTTGCTTTAAAACACAGATTGAGTTAAAGCAACAATCCTCTACACAACCATGTTTGAGCAATACTTGCCAAATTGTTAGATAAAATCGGCTTGCCACGTATCCTGTATTTGACCTCTTTCAAAGATCCAAATAAACAATATTCATAACAGCTGTCAATGAGGAATTATACCTAAACTTCTCAAATTCAAGGAAGTTATAAGACTCAATCGGTGATGAAAACCACGGTTTTCCAGATTTAAGCACAACCCATTGGCGATATTTTGAATTTTTCTCTTAGTTGATGGCTAAGAAGTGGTCCAGGATTTCCTTAAGTTTGAAAACTCAAAGTTTCCACAGCATTCTAACATTTTTCTGCTGTTTGCATAGCTTTGAACTTCATTTCTGCTGAAAGTTTAGGGCTGTGTAAGCAAGGTTGGCAATACTTTCCAAGGGATGTGTTCAGGAGAGTCACCACTGTGTAGTAAGTGACCAATATTGTCACACACAAAGGAGGATGTTTGGTATGGATGTTTCTCTTCTGCTTTATACTGTAACTTTCAATGAGCCTTTTTATTCATATCGCTAAATCTAGTGTGTAATTGTGGCGTATCCTGTCTGCGTTTTTGCACTTGTCACGTCCGAATTTGGCCGTTGTGGAACAATGAAGTTATTTTTGTTTCTTTTCTATGTTTGGTCAAAGAGGTTTGACTTGGACGAGTAGTATTTGACACTGACAAATTCTCCATCACACAAAACCTTTAGATTTGACTAGTTCAAGGTCTATGGAATTCCGTTTGTGCCGTCAGGAAAAGATATTAAGGGTTCAGTACATGACTGCGACGGCCTCCCATACCACTGTGCCGGCCAAGTCTCTGTGGCGCAATTGGTTAGCGCGTTCGGCTGTTAACCGAAAGGATGGTGGTTCGAGCCCACCCAGGGACGTTTGTTTGCTTTAAAACGCAGATTGAGTTAAAGCAACAATCCTCTACACAACCATGTTTGAGCAATACTTGCCAAATTGTTAGATAAAATCGGCTTGCCACCTATCCTGTATTTGACCTCTTTCGAATGTGGCAGTATGCCTGTGGCCTTTGAACGCACCACACAAGTGCCTAAATCTCATTGGTTGTGGCGCTGGCTGCCTGTATATAAAGGACCCTCCCCTACCTGGTTGACATGACGTTTTTTTCCTTCCGGTTCAGACCTCGGTGTTGGTTGGTGCTGCACGCTAGGTAAGGCAGGCTTCACCTCTCTCAAGCAAACTTATTACTTGTGATTTATTTACATTTTCTGTATAACAGCTGCAAATTAATGCATGCGCGCAAATGATGCGCTAACGACGCTCTGATCGCCGCCGCCTGTACAAGTTCTACGTTTCCTCCTTCCTTTTAGAGGCACTACATAGAGAACTCAGCGGTAGGTGAAGTGCTGAAGTTTGGATGCTTTTAGATTCCATTTCTAACATTTATTTTTGATAGCCGCTGCCGTTTGTCCTTGGCCGGCTGTTTGCCCGCTGTTCTGGTTGTCCTCGACCGACGGTCCGCCTGTCAACTGGATAATCTGTCGGCTGCCTACCTGTCGTCCTGGTTGCTGGCTGTAGGCCCGCCGTCCTGGTCGGCGTAAAGTTGGCTCCTACCACTCGTCCAGTGTGGCTGATTTGGGCCGATTGGTGATCAGCTCGGACTAATTTTCTACTGCCGCTCTGAGTGGCGTCTGCTACGGCGGATCGGTTTCTCCCTGGACGACTCTTAATTTGGACTATTGCTGCTTGATTGTGGGCTGAACTGCATAATTGTATTGTTTGTAATTTGCATGTCTCTCTTCTATTTTTTTGTGATAGGAACGGCCAGCTCGTGGTGTTGGTGGTGGACTTTCCGGGTGGTGGTACTCCTTTTTGGTTTGGTGCACGATTTTCTTTTGTTTTGCCTTGTTTCGTTTGCTGTGTTTCTTTTCTTTTAGGACACTACCCCAAATTGCACCCCCGTCCCTGAGTTGCGCTAACACTGACTTTTAATGTGTGAGTGGTTTTAGACTAGTATTTTCGATTAACAAACAATTGCAGAATAAATAAAATTGTTACATTGTGAGAGTGTCTCAAGCCTCATCTGTAGCGGGTCTGTGTGCTTTAAAGGTAACTTTTTAGCGGAGTTGTTGTAACCAATTATTAAAATAGTGTCTTTTAAACTTAAGTTCCCAATTATCACACTGCTCCCGCCACATTTTGGCGTTGTTGACAGGATGTTTTTTTTTACAGTTTTGAGGCTGAGACTCTTTCACTATTATTGCATTTTGTGACATTTATGTTCAAGTATTGATATTTTTTTTTGGTGTGTTAAGGACAAACGGCAGCGGTTCATTTATTTTGAGCTGGTCATTTGTAGTAATGGAGGAAGAGCTACTGGAATTGAAGACCCTGGTTGCTCAATTAAAGGCTGACAATGAGAAGCTGCGTGCAGAGCGTTCACCTTCCACATCTAGCTCCAGTGCCGGGCCGTCTTCAGCTTCTGCACCCCCCACCGCCCAAATAACGGACAGGTTAGTGTTTGTTCCACGCGATCGTAAGTGTCCTATGTTTAGGGGACGGGTGGGGATTAGTGTGAGCGAGTGGGTTGAGGAGGTGCAGGCGTGTATGCGGGCACGAA
The DNA here is from genome assembly GCF_011125445.2 of Fundulus heteroclitus. Classification (NCBI taxonomy): domain Eukaryota; kingdom Metazoa; phylum Chordata; class Actinopteri; order Cyprinodontiformes; family Fundulidae; genus Fundulus; species Fundulus heteroclitus. The sequence goes on from NW_023396478.1 coordinate 9,006, forward strand.
ATTTGTCAGCAGTAGATCAGGCCTTCTTTTTGTATGACCATTTAGAAGGAGAGGCTAGGGATGAGGTCAAATATCGCTCTAGTCAGGAACGAGGGGATCCGGCTAAAATCATTTCTATCCTCAAGGAGCTTTATGGATGTAATGAGTCGCATGTTGCATTACAGGAGGCCTTTTTCTCCAGAAAGCAATTGGATGGGGAAACATTGCAAGAGTTCTCCCTTGCTTTGATGAGCCTCATGGAGAAAGTAAAAGCACAGGCCCCTAGGGACATGCCAAACGCTGAAGTTCTCTTGCGTGATCAGTTTATAGAATATGTCCTTGATGGTGCACTTCGTCGTGCGCTAAAACAGTACGTTCGTCTGAAACCGGCAGCAACACTGCTTGAGGTCAGAGGTGAGGCAATGAGGTGGGAATTGGAGGGTTTGCCAGCTAGTATGCGGGGCCGGAGTAATTCTCTGCCTTCAGCACCCAGCTTTCAGTTTGCTGTGCGTGGTGGGTCACCAGCTATTGCTAGCCCCACTCAAACAGAGGTTAATGAGTTAAAAGAGCTCTTAAAACAGCAACAGGAGCAGCTTAATCAGCTTACTCGCAGCATTACCCTCCTCCAAACTGCACAAGTGCGCAGCCGCTCTCCACGTCGAGGTCCTATTATATGTCGACGGTGCCAACAGCCCGGACATATTGCTAGGGAGTGTGGGGGGCCGCATGGTTCCTTCCGTCAGTCATCTTTGTCAGAATCACGTCAGGGAAGTCAGCCTCTGGGAAACTAGCACCCACCGAGTTGCAGAGCCAAGGCTCGGGTGGGGTATCCATAGGCTCAACTAGTGGTTTATGTTCAGCAGATGTACCTAAATTAATTGCTTCTTGTCCACATATTGAAGTGAACATGGCTGGAGTGAAAGTGCCTTGCTTGGTTGACACTGGTTCAATGGTGTCCACCATTACAGAGAGCTTCTTTATTGAATTCTTTGAGCCCTGGGGCGAAGAGCGTTTAAGAGCTTGCCACTGGCTACAGCTAAAAGCGGCCAATGGTCTCCCTATTCCTTATATCGGTTATTTGGAAGTATCGATTGAACTGTGTGGCAAGTTGATGCCCCACTGTGGAGTGTTGGTGGTGAGAAATCCCCCAGATAGCAGTTCAGCTTCAGTTCCTGGTGTGTTGGGGATGAACGTCATAAATAAGTGTTACCAAGAACTATTTGGACAGCATGGCAATGCTCTGTTTAATACAACCCCTGTTGTGTCATTTCCCAAGCCCTTGGTTAATGCCTTACAGAAATGTCATGCAGCTGTAACGCAGCACACTCCTAAGCAGCCTAGTAAGGTTAGGGTGCGAGGCAGGAGGGCCTGCCGCATTCCAGGAGGTGTGATGAAGATTGTGCCTACCACCTGCTGTGAGCAATACTCAGGCACCACTGTCTTGTTTGAACCATCAGAGTCTGGCTTACCAGCTGGTTTGTTAGCATCTCCTGCTTTAGTTCAGGTTGTTCGGGGGACTGCTTATGTCCCAGTGGTAAATGTGGGCAACACGGATGTATTGCTTTATCCTCGTAGCACTGTGGGAACTTTAAATAGTGTTGGCGTGGTGAGTCTTCCAGCGGGTGTAACTGAAGTCCCATTGTTTGCAAATGTGTCTTCCCAAACAGTTGCTGCTCCTGCCTCAGATGGGATCAAGACTATTGATTTATCATCTTTGTCAGAGGAGGAACAGGGTCGGGTGCGAGCCTTGTTGGGTAAATACACTTCTGTGTTTGCCACTAATGATCAGGATTTGGGTTGCACCAACCTGATCAGCCATGACATTCCACTTCTTGATGACGCTCCTGTTCGGCAGCGATACCGTCGAATTCCTCCATCGGAGTATGAACTTGTGAAGGAGCACATAAATCAGCTTTTGGCAGCAAATGTCATCAGGGAAAGCTCCAGCCCCTATGCGTCACCAATTGTGATTGTTCGCAAAAAGGATAGTAGTATTAGGCTCTGCGTTGATTATCGTCAACTTAACATCAAGACACGGAAGGACGCTTTTCCACTCCCTCGTATCGAGGAGTCCCTTGATGCTCTGACAGGGGCCCGGTGGTTTTCCACTATGGACTTGGCCAGTGGGTATAATCAGGTTCCGGTCACAGCAAGCGATCGCCATAAAACCGCTTTTTGTACACCGTTTGGGCTTTTTGAGTGGAATCGCATGCCTTTCGGCCTATGCAATGCTCCGAGCACATTCCAACGCTTGATGCAGCGCATTTTTGGTGATCAGCAATGCCAATCCCTCTTGCTGTATTTAGATGACATTGTTGTGTTTTCATCCTCTGTGCAGCAACATCTTGAGAGGTTGGACGTGGTGTTAGGACGGCTTCAGAAAGAGGGCCTTAAAGCTAAGCTTAGTAAGTGCCGCTTTTTCCAACAGAGGGTGCACTATTTGGGTCATGTAATTTCTGACCAGGGAGTAGCCACTGACCCCGCTAAAATTGAGGTTGTAGCAAATTGGCCTGTGCCCACCACAGCCACTGAGTTGCGTTCCTTTTTGGGATTTGCTAGCTACTACCGTAGGTTTGTAGAAGGGTTTGCTAAGATGGCTGCCCCCTTGCACCGTAGAGCAGCGGAGCTTACTAGTGAAGAGTTTAAAAAGAAGGCTGCCCAGAGTATTGTCGGAGCCTGGACTGAGGAGTGTCAACAGAGCTTTGAGGCTATTAAAACGAAGCTCACATCTGCTCCAGTCCTTGCTTATGCAGATTTTTCCCTCCCTTTCATTCTAGAGGTGGATGCAAGCCATAGTGGTTTGGGAGCGGTCTTGTCACAAGAACAAGAGGGCAAGATAAGACCCATTGCTTTTGCTAGCCGCGGGTTAAGACCTAGCGAGCGAAACATGTCAAATTACAGCTCAATGAAACTGGAGCTGTTGGGCCTTAAATGGGCAATGACAGAAAAATTTAGAGATTACCTTTTGGGCCACAGGTGTATTGTTTATACAGACAATAATCCTCTGAGCCACTTGGATTCGGCTAAGCTTGGAGCAGTGGAGCAGCGCTGGGCAGCCCAGCTTGCTTCTTTTAACTTTGAGTTAAAGTATCGACCTGCTAAGTCCAATCAAAATGCTGAATGCTTTGTCTCGTCGGCCTTGGCCGGCTCCATCGGAAGTGACTTCTTTGGTTCCAGGTACTCTTGTGCCTCAGCCATTACAGTTAGCTGTGCAGAGTGAGCAAACGCAAACCACGCAGTCCTCTGTAACTGTCTTTCCCTCTCTTGCTCCTGGTGATCTCCAGGTCCTCCAGCAGGCTGATCCGGTACTTCAGGAAGTTCTTGTCTTTTGGCAGAGAAAAGAGCGGCCAAATCGTACTGAGCGGCAAAGGCTTTCACAATCTGCTCTTGCATTGCTCAAACAGTGGGATCGCCTGGCTGAGTTGGATGGTCTAATGTATCGGCGAGTGTTTCGCCCAGATGGTAGTGGGGAAGTGTACCAACTTCTCCTGCCGAAGTCCCTGACCAAGGACATCATGACTCAAGTCCATCAGGAGCATGGGCATCAGGGGGTGGAAAGGACCTTGGCGTTGTTACGATCTCGCTGCTATTGGCCAGGTATGTCACAAGAGGTAGCAGATTGGTGTAAAACCTGCGAGCGGTGCCAGGTTGCTAAGGATAGCCAACCACCTGCTCGTGGCTTCATGGGCCATTTGCTGGCATCAAAACCAAATGAAATTTTGGCCATTGATTTTACTTTGTTAGAGCCAACTCCATCTGGGCTAGAAAATGTATTGGTGATGACTGATGTATTTTCCAAATATACATTGGCAGTTCCAACCAGGGATCAGCGCGCCTCCACTGTAGTACAGGTCCTGGTCACTGAATGGTTTGCAAAATTTGGAGTACCAGCACGCATCCATTCAGACCAGGGCCGCAACTTTGAAAGCACTCTGATCCAGCAGCTTTGTAGTTTGTATGGCATCATTAAATCTCGTACCACACCTTACCATCCAGCTGGTAACGGTCAATGCGAACGTTTTAATAGAACGCTTCACAACTTGTTGAGAACTTTGCCCACGTCCCGGAAACGAGACTGGAGTGTCTGTTTGCCCCAGTTGCTTTATGCATATAACACCACCCCGCATCAATCAACTGGTGAGTCACCATTTTTTCTAATATTCGGTCAAGAACCACGTCTCCCAGTTGACTTTTTGTTGGGAAGAGTACAAAACCCAGTTGCAGGAACTGTTCATGAGTGGGTCAAAGAACATCAGACTCGCTTGCATATAGCATTTGAGGGTGCTAGAGAAAAATTGAGAACGTCTGCAGGACGCAGAAAAGCTAATCATGATAAAAACATCAGGGAAGCTCCTCTTAAAGAGGGCCAGTTTGTGTTGATCCGAAATTTGGGGAGTAAAGGTCGTCAGAAAACTCAGGATTTTTGGAGTTCAGTGACACATGTGGTTATTCAAGTCCCAAGAGAGGGGGGTGTAGTGTATTCAGTGGCACCAGTTCATGACCAGACCAGGGTAAGGAGGGTACATCGCTCTTTGCTGAAGGTCCTGATTGGTGCTGATGCACCTAATTCAGTTTCTGTTGAAGGTGCGCCTTCTGAACATCACTCCATTTCAGAGGACGAGTTGTCTTTGGAGGGTGATTTGTTCTTGAGGCCATGGCCTCAGGAGCAGGTACCGCCTGTCCCACCTCCTGCTGTGGCTCCTTCTTCTGCTGCTGTGGTTCCCTCTGGTGTGACTGTGAATCAACCTATCTCATTAGCAGTTGTACCGGCAGCAGAGTCTGGGCCCAGCGAGGTGTCTGTGCGTAGATCGGCACGATCAACTGCTGGCCAGCATCATAATCTCCATCATCTTCCAAGACCAGCAGTGAGAGAAACACCTTCATCTAGTACCATGTCTGCTGTATTTCGACCTTGGTGTTAAGTGGGATCATCGTCGGGGCGTCGATGCAGTTTGGGGGGGTGGAATGTGGCAGTATGCCTGTGGCCTTTGAACGCACCACACAAGTGCCTAAATCTAATTGGTTGTGGCGCTGGCTGCCTGTATATAAAGGACCCTCCCCTACCTGGTTGACATGACGTTGTTTTCCTTCCGGTTCAGACCTCGGTGTTGGTTGGTGCTGCACGCTAGGTAAGGCAGGCTTCACCTCTCTCAAGCAAACTTATTACTTGTGATTTATTTACATTTTCTGTATAACAGCTGCAAATTAATGCATGCGCGCAAATGATGCGCTAACGACGCTCTGATCGCCGCCGCCTGTACAAGTTCTACGTTTCCTCCTTCCTTTTAGAGGCACTACATAGAGAACTCAGCGGTAGGTGAAGTGCTGAAGTTTGGATGCTTTTAGATTCCATTTCTAACATTTATTTTTGATAGCCGCTGCCGTTTGTCCTTGGCCGGCTGTTTGCCCGCTGTTCTGGTTGTCCTCGACCGACGGTCCGCCTGTCAACTGGATAATCTGTCGGCTGCCTACCTGTCGTCCTGGTTGCTGGCTGTAGGCCCGCCGTCCTGGTCGGCGTAAAGTTGGCTCCTACCACTCGTCCAGTGTGGCTGATTTGGGCCGATTGGTGATCAGCTCGGACTAATTTTCTACTGCCGCTCTGAGTGGCGTCTGCTACGGCGGATCGGTTTCTCCCTGGACGACTCTTAATTTGGACTATTGCTGCTTGATTGTGGGCTGAACTGCATAATTGTATTGTTTGTAATTTGCATGTCTCTCTTCTATTTTTTTGTGATAGGAACGGCCAGCTCGTGGTGTTGGTGGTGGACTTTCCGGGTGGTGGTACTCCTTTTTGGTTTGGTGCACGATTTTCTTTTGTTTTGCCTTGTTTCGTTTGCTGTGTTTCTTTTCTTTTAGGACACTACCCCAAATTGCACCCCCGTCCCTGAGTTGCGCTAACACTGACTTTTAATGTGTGAGTGGTTTTAGACTAGTATTTTCGATTAACAAACAATTGCAGAATAAATAAAATTGTTACATTGTGAGAGTTTCTCAAGCCTCATCTGTAGCGGGTCTGTGTGCTTTAAAGGTAACTTTTTAGCGGAGTTGTTGTAACCAATTATTAAAATAGTGTCTTTTAAACTTAAGTTACCAATTATCACACTGCTCCCGCCACACAAAGATCCAAATAAACAATATTCATAACAGCTGTCAATGAGGAATTATACCTAAAATTCAAGGCAGTTATAAGACTGACCGGTGATGAAAACCACGGTTTTCCAGATTTAAGCACAACCCATATTTTGAATTTTTCTCTTAGTTGATGGCTAAGAAGTGGTCCAGGATTTCCTTAAGTTTGAAAACTCAAAGTTTCCACAGCATTCTAACATTTTTCTGCTGTTTGCATAGCTTTGAACTTCATTTCTGCTGAAAGTTTAGGGCTGTGTGAGCAAGGTTGGCAATACTTTCCAAGGGATGTGTTCAGGAGAGTCACCACTGTGTAGTAAGTGACCAATATTGTCACACACAAAGGAGGATGTTTGGTATGGATGTTTCTCTTCTGCTTTATAATGTAACTTTCAATGAGCCTTTTTATTCATATCGCTAAATCTAGTGTGTAATTGTGGCGTATACTGTCTGCGTTTTTGCACTTGTCACGTCCGAATTTGGCCGTTGTGGAACAATGAAGTTATTTTTGTTTCTTTTCTATGTTTGGTCAAAGAGGTTTGACTTGGACGAGTAGTATTTGACACTGACAAATTCTCCATCACACAAAACCTTTAGATTTGACTAGTTCAAGGTCTATGGAATTCCGTTTGTGCCGTCAGGAAAAGATATTAAGGGTTCAGTACATGACTGCGACGGCCTCCCATACCACTGTGCCGGCCAAGTCTCTGTGGCGCAATTGGTTAGCGCGTTCGGCTGTTAACCGAAAGGATGGTGGTTCGAGCCCACCCAGGGACGTTTGTTTGCTTTAAAACGCAGATTGAGTTAAAGCAACAATCCTCTACACAACCATGTTTGAGCAATACTTGCCAAATTGTTAGATAAAATCGGCTTGCCACGTATCCTGTATTTGACCTCTTTCAAAGATCCAAATAAACAATATTCATAACAGCTGTCAATGAGGAATTATACCTAAACTTCTAAAATTCAAGGCAGTTATAAGACTGACCGGTGATGAAAACCACGGTTTTTCCAGATTTAAGCACAACCCATTGGCGATATTTTGAATTTTTCTCTTAGTTGATGGCTAAGAAGTGGTCCAGGATTTCCTTAAGTTTGAAAACTCAAAGTTTCCACAGCATTCTAACATTTTTCTGCTGTTTGCATAGCTTTGAACTTCATTTCTGCTGAAAGTTTAGGGCTGTGTGAGCAAGGTTGGCAATACTTTCCAAGGGATGTGTTCAGGAGAGTCACCACTGTGTAGTAAGTGACCAATATTGTCACACACAAAGGAGGATGTTTGGTATGGATGTTTCTCTTCTGCTTTATAATGTACTTTCAATGAGCCTTTTTATTCATATCGCTAAATCTAGTGTGTAATTGTGGCGTATACTGTCTGCGTTTTTGCACTTGTCACGTCCGAATTTGGCCGTTGTGGAACAATGAAGTTATTTTTGTTTCTTTTCTATGTTTGGTCAAAGAGGTTTGACTTGGACGAGTAGTATTTGACACTGACAAATTCTCCATCACACAAAACCTTTAGATTTGACTAGTTCAAGGTCTATGGAATTCCGTTTGTGCCGTCAGGAAAAGATATTAAGGGTTCAGTACATGACTGCGACGGCCTCCCATACCACTGTGCCGGCCAAGTCTCTGTGGCGCAATTGGTTAGCGCGTTCGGCTGTTAACCGAAAGGATGGTGGTTCGAGCCCACCCAGGGACGTTTGTTTGCTTTAAAACGCAGATTGAGTTAAAGCAACAATCCTCTACACAACCATGTTTGAGCAATACTTGCCAAATTGTTAGATAAAATCGGCTTGCCACGTATCCTGTATTTGACCTCTTTCAAAGATCCAAATAAACAATATTCATAACAGCTGTCAATGAGGAATTATACCTAAAATTCAAGGCAGTTATAAGACTGACCGGTGATGAAAACCACGGTTTTCCAGATTTAAGCACAACCCATTGGCGATATTTTGAATTTTTCTCTTAGTTGATGGCTAAGAAGTGGTCCAGGATTTCCTTAAGTTTGAAAACTCAAAGTTTCCACAGCATTCTAACATTTTTCTGCTGTTTGCATAGCTTTGAACTTCATTTCTGCTGAAAGTTTAGGGCTGTGTGAGCAAGGTTGGCAATACTTTCCAAGGGATGTGTTCAGGAGAGTCACCACTGTGTAGTAAGTGACCAATATTGTCACACACAAAGGAGGATGTTTGGTATGGATGTTTCTCTTCTGCTTTATAATGTAACTTTCAATGAGCCTTTTTATTCATATCGCTAAATCTAGTGTGTAATTGTGGCGTATCCTGTCTGCGTTTTTGCACTTGTCACGTCCGAATTTGGCCGTTGTGGAACAATGAAGTTATTTTTGTTTCTTTTCTATGTTTGGTCAAAGAAGTTTGACTTGGACGAGTAGTATTTGACACTGACAAATTCTCCATCACACAAAACCTTTAGATTTGACTAGTTCAAGGTCTATGGAATTCCGTTTGTGCCGTCAGGAAAAGATATTAAGGGTTCAGTACATGACTGCGACGGCCTCCCATACCACTGTGCCGGCCAAGTCTCTGTGGCGCAATTGGTTAGCGCGTTCGGCTGTTAACCGAAAGGATGGTGGTTCGAGCCCACCCAGGGACGTTTGTTTGCTTTAAAACGCAGATTGAGTTAAAGCAACAATCCTCTACACAACCATGTTTGAGCAATACTTGCCAAATTGTTAGATAAAATCGGCTTGCCACGTATCCTGTATTTGACCTCTTTCAAAGATCCAAATAAACAATATTCATAACAGCTGTCAATGAGGAATTATACCTAAACTTCTAAAATTCAAGGCAGTTATAAGACTGCATCGGTGATGAAAACCACGGTTTTCCAGATTTAAGCACAACCCATTGGCGATATTTTGAATTTTTCTCTTAGTTGATGGCTAAGAAGTGGTCCAGGATTTCCTTAAGTTTGAAAACTCAAAGTTTCCACAGCATTCTAACATTTTTCTGCTGTTTGCATAGCTTTGAACTTCATTTCTGCTGAAAGTTTAGGGCTGTGTGAGCAAGGTTGGCAATACTTTCCAAGGGATGTGTTCAGGAGAGTCACCACTGTGTAGTAAGTGACCAATATTGTCACACACAAAGGAGGATGTTTGGTATGGATGTTTCTCTTCTGCTTTATAATGTAACTTTCAATGAGCCTTTTTATTCATATCGCTAAATCTAGTGTGTAATTGTGGCGTATCCTGTCTGCGTTTTTGCACTTGTCACGTCCGAATTTGGCCGTTGTGGAACAATGAAGTTATTTTTGTTTCTTTTCTATGTTTGGTCAAAGAAGTTTGACTTGGACGAGTAGTATTTGACACTGACAAATTCTCCATCACACAAAACCTTTAGATTTGACTAGTTCAAGGTCTATGGAATTCCGTTTGTGCCGTCAGGAAAAGATATTAAGGGTTCAGTACATGAGTGCGACGGCCTCCCATACCACTGTGCCGGCCAAGTCTCTGTGGCGCAATTGGTTAGCGCGTTCGGCTGTTAACCGAAAGGATGGTGGTTCGAGCCCACCCAGGGACGTTTGTTTGCTTTAAAACGCAGATTGAGTTAAAGCGACAATCCTCTACACAACCATGTTTGAGCAATACTTGCCAAATTGTTAGATAAAATCGGCTTGCCACGTATCCTGTATTTGACCTCTTTCAAAGATCCAAATAAACAATATTCATAACAGCTGTCAATGAGGAATTATACCTAAACTTCTAAAATTCAAGGCAGTTATAAGACTCAATCGGTGATGAAAACCACGGTTTTCCAGATTTAAGCACAACCCATTGGCGATATTTTGAATTTTTCTCTTAGTTGATGGCTAAGAAGTGGTCCAGGATTTCCTTAAGTTTGAAAACTCAAAGTTTCCACAGCATTCTAACATTTTTCTGCTGTTTGCATAGCTTTGAACTTCATTTCTGCTGAAAGTTTAGGGCTGTGTGAGCAAGGTTGGCAATACTTTCCAAGGGATGTGTTCAGGAGAGTCACCACTGTGTAGTAAGTGACCAATATTGTCACACACAAAGGAGGATGTTTGGTATGGATGTTTCTCTTCTGCTTTATAATGTAACTTTCAATGAGCCTTTTTATTCATATCGCTAAATCTAGTGTGTAATTGTGGCGTATCCTGTCTGCGTTTTTGCACTTGTCACGTCCGAATTTGGCCGTTGTGGAACAATGAAGTTATTTTTGTTTCTTTTCTATGTTTGGTCAAAGAAGTTTGACTTGGACGAGTAGTATTTGACACTGACAAATTCTCCATCACACAAAACCTTTAGATTTGACTAGTTCAAGGTCTATGGAATTCCGTTTGTGCCGTCAGGAAAAGATATTAAGGGTTCAGTACATGAGTGCGACGGCCTCCCATACCACTGTGCCGGCCAAGTCTCTGTGGCGCAATTGGTTAGCGCGTTCGGCTGTTAACCGAAAGGATGGTGGTTCGAGCCCACCCAGGGACGTTTGTTTGCTTTAAAACGCAGATTGAGTTAAAGCAACAATCCTCTACACAACCATGTTTGAGCAATACTTGCCAAATTGTTAGATAAAATCGGCTTGCCACGTATCCTGTATTTGACCTCTTTCAAAGATCCAAATAAACAATATTCATAACAGCTGTCAATGAGGAATTATACCTAAAATTCAAGGCAGTTATAAGACTGACCGGTGATGAAAACCACGGTTTTCCAGATTTAAGCACAACCCATTGGCGATATTTTGAATTTTTCTCTTAGTTGATGGCTAAGAAGTGGTCCAGGATTTCCTTAAGTTTGAAAACTCAAAGTTTCCACAGCATTCTAACATTTTTCTGCTGTTTGCATAGCTTTGAACTTCATTTCTGCTGAAAGTTTAGGGCTGTGTGAGCAAGGTTGGCAATACTTTCCAAGGGATGTGTTCAGGAGAGTCACCACTGTGTAGTAAGTGACCAATATTGTCACACACAAAGGAGGATGTTTGGTATGGATGTTTCTCTTCTGCTTTATAATGTAACTTTCAATGAGCCTTTTTATTCATATCGCTAAATCTAGTGTGTAATTGTGGCGTATCCTGTCTGCGTTTTTGCACTTGTCACGTCCGAATTTGGCCGTTGTGGAACAATGAAGTTATTTTTGTTTCTTTTCTATGTTTGGTCAAAGAAGTTTGACTTGGACGAGTAGTATTTGACACTGACAAATTCTCCATCACACAAAACCTTTAGATTTGACTAGTTCAAGGTCTATGGAATTCCGTTTGTGCCGTCAGGAAAAGATATTAAGGGTTCAGTACATGAGTGCGACGGCCTCCCATACCACTGTGCCGGCCAAGTCTCTGTGGCGCAATTGGTTAGCGCGTTCGGCTGTTAACCGAAAGGATGGTGGTTCGAGCCCACCCAGGGACGTTTGTTTGCTTTAAAACGCAGATTGAGTTAAAGCAACAATCCTCTACACAACCATGTTTGAGCAATACTTGCCAAATTGTTAGATAAAATCGGCTTGCCACGTATCCTGTATTTGACCTCTTTCAAAGATCCAAATAAACAATATTCATAACAGCTGTCAATGAGGAATTATACCTAACTTCTAAAATTCAAGGCAGTTATAAGACTGACCGGTGATGAAAACCACGGTTTTCCAGATTTAAGCACAACCCATTGGCGATATTTTGAATTTTTCTCTTAGTTGATGGCTAAGAAGTGGTCCAGGATTTCCTTAAGTTTGAAAACTCAAAGTTTCCACAGCATTCTAACATTTTTTCTGCTGTTTGCATAGCTTTGAACTTCATTTCTGCTGAAAGTTTAGGGCTGTGTGAGCAAGGTTGGCAATACTTTCCAAGGGATGTGTTCAGGAGAGTCACCACTGTGTAGTAAGTGACCAATATTGTCACACACAAAGGAGGATGTTTGGTATGGATGTTTCTCTTCTGCTTTATAATGTAACTTTCAATGAGCCTTTTATTCATATCGCTAAATCTAGTGTGTAATTGTGGCGTATCCTGTCTGCGTTTTTGCACTTGTCACGTCCGAATTTGGCCGTTGTGGAACAATGAAGTTATTTTTGTTTCTTTTCTATGTTTGGTCAAAGAAGTTTGACTTGGACGAGTAGTATTTGACACTGACAAATTCTCCATCACACAAAACCTTTAGATTTGACTAGTTCAAGGTCTATGGAATTCCGTTTGTGCCGTCAGGAAAAGATATTAAGGGTTCAGTACATGACTGCGACGGCCTCCCATACCACTGTGCAGGCCAAGTCTCTGTGGCGCAATTGGTTAGCGCGTTCGGCTGTTAACCGAAAGGATGGTGGTTCGAGCCCACCCAGGGACGTTTGTTTGCTTTAAAACGCAGATTGAGTTAAAGCAACAATCCTCTACACAACCATGTTTGAGCAATACTTGCCAAATTGTTAGATAAAATCGGCTTGCCACGTATCCTGTATTTGACCTCTTTCAAAGATCCAAATAAACAATATTCATAACAGCTGTCAATGAGGAATTATACCTAAACTTCTAAAATTCAAGGCAGTTATAAGACTCACCCGTGATGAAAACCACCGTTTTCCAGATTTAAGCACAACCCATTGGCGATATTTTGAATTTTTCTCTTAGTTGATGGCTAAGAAGTGGTCCAGGGATTTCCTTAAGTTTGAAAACTCAAAGTTTCCACAGCATTCTAACATTTTTCTGCTGTTTGCATAGCTGTGAACTTCATTTCTGCTGAAAGTTTAGGGCTGTGTGAGCAAGGTTGGCAATACTTCCAAGGGATGTGTTCAGGAGAGTCACCACTGTGTAGTAAGTGACCAATATTGTCACACACAAAAGGAGGATGTTGGTATGGATGTTTCTCTTCTCTCTGCTTTATAATGTAACTTTCAATGAGCCTTTTATTCATATCGCTAAATCTAGTGTGTAATTGTGGCGTATACTGTCTGCGTTTTTGCACTTGTCACGTCCGAATTTGGCCGTTATGGAACAATGAAGTTATTTTTGTTTCTTTTCTATGTTTGGTCAAAGAAGTTTGACTTGGACGAGTAGTATTTGACACTGACAAATTCCTCCATCACACAAAAACCTTTAGATTTGACTAGTTCAAGGTCTATGGAATGCCTTTGTGCCGTCAGGAAAAGATATTAAGGGTTCAGTACATGACTGCGACGGCCTCCCATACCACTGTGCAGGCCAAGTCTCTGTGGCGCAATTGGTTAGCGCGTTCGGCTGTTAACCGAAAGGATGGTGGTTCGAGCCACCCAGGGGACGTTTGTTTGCTTTAAAACGCAGATTGAGTTAAAGCAACAATCCTCTACACAAACAATGTTGTAGCAACATACTTGCCAAATTGTTAGATAAAATCGGCTTGCCCACGTATCCTGTATTTTGACCTCTTTCAAAGATCCAAATAACAGATATTCCATAACAGCTGTCCCATGAGGAATTATACCTAAACTTCTAAATTCAAGGCAGTTATAAGACTGACCGGTGATGAAAACCACGGTTTTCCAGATTTAAGCACAACCCATTGGCGATATTTTGAATTTTTCTCTTAGTTTATGGCTAAGAAGTGGTCCAGGATTCCTTAAGTTTGAAAACTCAAAGTTTCCACAGCATTCTAACATTTTTCTGCTGTTTGCATAGCTTTGAACTTCATTTCTGCTGAAAGTTTAGGGCTTTGTGAGCAAGGTTGGCAATACTTTCCAGGGATGTGTTCAGGAGAGTCACCACTGTGTAGTAAGTGACCAATATTGTCACACACCAAGGAGGATGTTTGGTATGGATGTTTCTCTTCTCTTTATCATGTAACTTTCAATGAGCCTTTTTATTCCATATCGCTAAATCTAGTGTGTAAGTGTGTGGCGTATCCTGTCTGCGTTTTGCACTTGTCCCGTCCGAATTTGGCCGTTGTGGGAACAATGAAGTTATTTTTGTTTCTTTTCTATGTTTGGGTCAAAGAGGTTTGACTTGGCCGAGTAGTATTGACACTGACAAATTCTCCATCACACAAAACCTTTAGATTTGACTAGTTTCAAGTCTATGGAATTCCGTTTGTGCCGTCAGGAAAAGATATTAAGGTTCAGTACATGACTGCGACGGCCTCCCATACCCCTGTGCCGGCAAGTCCTGTGGCGCAATTGTTAGCGCGTTCGGCTGTTAACCGAAAGGATGGTGGTTCGAGCCCACCCCAGGGACGTTTTGTTTTGCTTAAAACGCAGATTGAGTTAAAGCAACAATCCTCTACACAACCATGTTTGAGCAATACTTGCCAAATTGTTAGATAAATCG
>NW_023396479.1:0-22921 GCF_011125445.2 Fundulus heteroclitus
GTACGCACCAAGAGGCAGGCGCCTTGCTAAAATTCTTCAGAAATTTTTCTAGTTAGGCGCCTGCCATAGCATTTGCAATGAGGAGGCAGTGCTGTGCGAAGCACAGCACTGCCTCCAATGCAAATGCAGGAGGCACCTATTTACTATGCACCTCTAAACGGCTTATTTTATTATTAGGCGCCTGCATAGCATTTGCAATGAGGAGGCAGTGCTGTGCGAAGCACAGCACTTGCCTCCCATGCAAATGCATGGAGGCACCTATTACTATTCACCTCTAAACCAATCTCTTTATTATTCTTTACTTATTCTTCCTTCACGATTATGCGGCCCGAACCGTAGCGTGCACCCCCACAATTGAGGTATAAAAACGTGCGGCTCGGTCCCGAGATGTGTGCTACTACGTTTTTTGGGGTTTCGAGTTACCATGGCAACAAAATAAGCGAAAAACCACCCCCAAACAACCCCATAGGGATCAATGTTATCGGGTAGAAAGAAAGCCTAAAAAAAGTCTCAAAATGACCGTTTTCAAAGCTGTACTGTGTCGTCATGCTTTTACCTACGAACACCGTTTAACTTCCAGTTTGTAGATATATCTGTGACCTACTCAGAAGTGAAAACGGGATGTGGATATCTTTTATCGTCTCCTCACAGTTACTCCTCAAAGCTCATGTCCAAAAATCAGCGAAATCATCGTTTACAATGAAAGTCAATGACGGAATTCTCCAACCGCTAGAGTGGCCCACTCTAGCTTTTTTAAAGATTTCAAAACTCCAAACAACTTGACCTTACTCGCTCAATTTTCACTCTATGTAGACAAATTATACATCAAAACGTAGGAATTTTTGTCAGGATTCGGGAAATGTAACCCTCATTGGTGTGGCATTTATAGATTTTTCGCAAATCACCTCAGACCGACACAAACCCGAAACCTCCCCCATTCATTTCCTATGGAGCGGTTTTGAAAAATGACGTCTGAAAATCCAAACATCACATGTTTTCGCATCGTCACTACTCCTAAACCGTTTTATTTACAGGCATGAGACTTTCACACATGAATGTCCCAACCCTTCTGGCACTCAAGAAAAATGAATTTTGTGGATAACTGTTACGGTTTTTCCACAGGAACAATTTGTTCGGGTAGTAGCGAATGTGCAAAATCCTGAAATCGCTTTGGAGCTGCATTTTCCCACATCATCCACTTTTTTACATCGTCGCTGTGCCTACACCGATTTTTGTAAAAATATGAAAATGAGCTACATGGTCATCAAAAGCCTGCTGATACTCACAGTGAAAGAATTATTTTGATATCTCTTATACTTTTTTAGCCAGAGCGATTTGTTCGGGATCATTTTCAGAGGATTTCTGAAATTTCATAAAAATGTCCTTTAGATCATAATTTTTTACGCCTTTATTAAACTTTTTCCAGCAAAAACCGATAGCAAGTCTTCTTCCCCTATCCTTTACGAAATAAACACAGAAAAAATTACGTCTCTACCATTTACGGTTCCGGAGAAATCGTGCGTTGTTCGAGGCAAAGTTCTCCATTATAATCCAATAGGACTTATTGTGACCAAGTGTCTGCACTTCGGCCGCTGCAGGTGTGTGAGTGAGTTTCCATGACGACGGAACTCTGAGGGCCACAGCTAGACGCTCCATTGAGATACAATGGCAACTTTCATCGCTCACTGCAGTGGCTGTGATTAATGTAGAAATCTGAAATTCGCACAGTCACTTCCTCTTAACATTTTAAAATTTCCATGTGACTTTCAGCCATGTGTCAGTTTTCGGTGCCATTTTGGATCAAACCACTTATGTTTCCAATAATGCATGCCCATATATGGCGCTACAGTGTAGCACAGATGGAAAGTGCAGGCTTTGCATGCAAGAGGTCGTGGGATCGATTCCCGGTATGGAAAACTTGGAGTTTTGTATTATAATCCTCACAGTGTGAATATCAAAACATGTGTGCTGATCCCATGAAGTATTTTTTGTACCACCCGCCATTTTGAGTTACCATGGCAACGTTATAAATGACGTTTTTTCTCCCTATTTGAGGCACATCCAGTACAGGATTTGGACCAAACTGACAGAGTACACTCACCCAGTGATACCATACACAACCATGTTAGCGGCTAACGGTTAGCATGTTGCTAACCGGAATTAGCTCTAGGAAGCCTGTACAAACTTCTGCTTGACAGATTTGGTGAATTTTAGCATTTTCTCCCTTTTTAGGCACTTCTCAGTACAGGATTTCAACCAAACTAACAGAGTAACATCACCCGGTGATACTGAACACAGCCATGCTAGCGGCTAACCGTTAGCATGTTGCTAACCGGAAATAGCTTTAGGAAGGTCCTACCAACAGCTGCTTAGCCAGAGTTCTTCAACCTTTACAGACAGAGAGGGCTGTAGCTGTCAGTGAGTCTCCATGACAACGCTGCTAGCAAGAGGCTCCTAGGAGGTCCATTGACTTAACATGGCACCTTTCAACAGCCACTGCGAGGGCTGTGAAGACCGTAGGAACCTGAAATTCGCAGTGTTACTTCCTGTTGCTATTTCTGACGGTACGGTACGCACCAAGTGGCAGGCGCCTTGCTAAATTTCTTCAGAAATTTTTCTAGTATTCTTTATTTTTCTTCCTTCACGATTAATGCGGCCCGAACCGTAGCGTGCACCCCCACAATATATACATCAAAACGTCTGGCTCGGTCTCGAGATGTGTGCTACTACGTTTATTGGGGTTTCGAGTTACCATGGCAACAAAATTAGTGAAAAACCACCCCCAAAAAAACCCATAGGAATGAATGGAGTCGGGTAAAAAGAAAGCCTCAAAAAAGCCTCCAAATGACCATTTTCAACGCTGTACTGTGTCGTCATGCTTTCACCTACGAACACCGTTTAACTTCCAGTTTGTAGATATATCTGTGAACTACTCAGAAATGAAAACGGCATATGGATATTTTTTATCGTCTCTTCACAGTTACTCCTCAAAGCTCATGTCCAAAAATCAGCGAAATCATCGTTTACAATGAAAGTCAATGACGGAATTCTCCAACCGCTAGAGTGGGCCACTCTAGCTTTTTTAAAGATTTCAAAACTCCGAACAACTTGACCTTACTCACTCAAATTTCACTCTATGTAGACAAATTATACATCAAAACGTAGGTATTTTTGTCAGGATTCGGGAAATGTAACCCTCATTGGTGTGGCATTTATAGATTTTTTGCAAATCACCTCAGACCGACACAAACCCGAAACCTCCCCCATTCATTTCCTATGGAGCGGTTTTGAAAAATGACGTCTGAAAATCCAAAACATCACATGTTTTCGCATCGTCACTACTCCTAAACCGTTTTATTTACAGGCATGAGACTTTCACACATGAATGTCCCAACCCTTCTGGCACTCAAGAAAAATGAATTTTGTGGATAACTGTTACGGTTTTTCCACAGGAACAATTTGTTTGGGAGTAGCGAATGTGCAAAATCCTGAAATCGCTTTGGAGCTGCATTTTCCCACATCATCCACTTTTTTACATCGTCGCTGTGCCTACACCGATTTTTGTAAAAATATGAAAATGAGCTACATGGTCATCAAAAGCCTGCTGATACTCACAGTGAAAGAATTATTTTGATATCTCTTATACTTTTTTAGCCAGAGCGATTTGTTCGGGACCATTTTCAGAGGATTTCTGAAATTTCATAAAAATGTCCTTTAGATCATAATTTTTTACGCCTTTATTAAACTTTTTCCAGCAAA
This sequence comes from Fundulus heteroclitus, assembly GCF_011125445.2. NCBI lineage: Eukaryota > Metazoa > Chordata > Actinopteri > Cyprinodontiformes > Fundulidae > Fundulus > Fundulus heteroclitus. The sequence goes on from NW_023396479.1 coordinate 3,760, forward strand.
AACCGATAGCAAGTCTTCTTCCCCTATCCTTTACGAAATAAACACAGAAAAAATTACGTCTCTACCATTTACGGTTCCGGAGAAATCGTGCGTTGTTCGAGGCAAAGTTCTCCATTATAATCCAATAGGCAGATTTGGACACCAAGTGTCTGCACTTTTTTAGACTGGCCCGCTGCAGCTGTGTCAGTGAGTTTCCATGACGACGGAACTCTGAGGGCCAGTGGGAGACGTTCCATTGAGATAGAATGGCAACTTTCGACGCCAGCTGCAGCGGCTGTGATTAATGTAGAAATCTAAAATTCGCACAGTCACTTCCTCTTAACATTTTAAATTTTTCATTTGACTTTCAGCCATGTGTCAGTTTACTGTCCCATTTTGGATTTTACATGCTTTCCTATTGGGTCTTTGCTTCCAACAGGACCTGGCATGATGCCTAGACACGACCCACTTGGCCAATACAGCACCACCCACATGTGGGAAATGGCACTACACACCATTTTGGTCAAATGTTAAGTTCTGGGCCCAGATGTGGTGAGGCTGAGTTGCTAAAGGAGGCCAATCTGACCAATGAACTTTGGTCACGTTTGGTGACATTAAGTATTGGCACCCCTATTTGAGGCACTTCCCAGTACAGGATTTGGACCAAACTGACAGAGTACAATCACCCGGTGATACTGAACACAACCATGTTAGCGGCTAACTGTTAGCATGTTGCTAACCGGAAGTAGCTCTAGAAAGGTCTCACCATCTTCTGCTTCACAGAGTCTGTTCTTACTTTAGAGAGAAAGCTCCACAAGAAATTTGGGCTACGTGGCATAAAGCATCTCCAAGCTATGAGGTGTCAAACATCCAATGCTTTTCAATGGGGGACCAAACCCCTTATGGTCCCAATACTGCATGCACATATATGGTGCTGCAGTATAGCTCAGAGGGAGAGTGCAGGCTTAGCATGTAAGAGGTCGTGGGATCGAAACCCGGTGTGGCAGACTAAGATTTTTGTATTATAATCCTCACAGTGTGAATATCAAAACATGTGTGCTGATCCCATGAAGTATTTTTTGTACCACCCGCCATTTTGAGTTACCATGGCAACGTTATAAATGACGTTTTTTCTCCCTATTTGAGGCACATCCCAGTACAGGATTTGGACCAAACTAAGAGAGTACACTCACCCAGTGATACCATACACAACCATGTTAGCGGCTAACGGTTAGCATGTTGCTAACCGGAATTAGCTCTAGGAAGCCTGTACAAACTTCTGCTTGACAGATTTGGTGAATTTTAGCATTTTCTCCCTTTTTAGGCACTTCTCAGTACAGGATTTCAACCAAACTAACAGAGTAACATCACCCGGTGATACTGAACACAGCCATGCTAGCGGCTAACCGTTAGCATGTTGCTAACCGGAAATAGCTTTAGGAAGGTCCTACCAACAGCTGCTTAGCCAGAGTTCTTCAACCTTTACAGACAGAGAGGGCTGTAGCTGTCAGTGAGTCTCCATGACAACGCTGCTAGCAAGAGGCTCCTAGGAGGTCCATTGACTTAACATGGCACCTTTCAACAGCCGCTGCGAGGGCTGTGAAGACCGTAGGAACCTGAAATTCGCAGTGTTACTTCCTGTTGCTATTTCTGACGGTACGGTACGCACCAAGTGGCAGGCGCCTTGCTAAATTTCTTCAGAAATTTTTCTAGTTATTCTTTATTTTTCTTACATCACGATAAATGCAGCCAGAACTGTAGCGAGCACCCCCACGATATAGGTATCAAAACTTGTGGCTCGATTACGAGATGTGTGCTACTACTTTTATTGGGGTTTCGAGTTACCATGGCAACAAAATTAGCGAAAAACCACCCCCAAAAAACCCCATAGGAATGAATGGAGTCGGGTAGAAAGAAAGCCTCAAAAAAGCCTCAAAATGACCATTTTCAAAGCTGTACTGTGTCGCCATGCTTTCACCTATGAACACCGTTTAACTTCCAGTTTGTAGATATATCTGTGACCTACTCAGAAGTGAAAACGGGATGTGGATATCTTTTATCGTCTCTTCACACTTACTCCTCAAAGCTCATGTCCAAAAATCAGCGAAATTGTGTTTACAATGAAAGTCAATGACGGAATTCTCCAACTGCTAGAGTGGGCCACTCTAGCTTTTTTAAAGATATCAAAACTCCGAACAACTTGACCTTACTCGCTCAATTTTCACTCTACGTAGACAAATTATACATCAAAACGTAGGTATTTTTGTCAGGCTTCGGGAAATGTAACCCTCATTGGTGTGGCGTTTATAGATTTTTCGCAAATCACCTCAGAGCGACACAAACCCGAAACCTCCCCCATTCATTTCGTATGGAGCGGTTTTGAAAAATGACGTCTAAAAATCCAAAACATCACATGTTTTCGCATCGTCGCTACTCCTAAACCGATTTATGTACAGACATGAGACTTTGACACATGAATGTCCCAACCCTTCTGGCACTCACAAAAAAGGAATTTTGTGGATAACTGTTACGGTTTTTCCGCAGGAACAATTTGTTCGGGAGTAGCGAATGTGCAAAATCCTGAAATCGCTTTGGAGCTGCATTTTCCCACATCATCCACTTTTTTACATCGTCGCTGTGCCTACACCGATTTTTGTAAAAATATGAAAATGAGCTACATGGTCATCAAAAGCCTGCTGATACTCACAGTGAAAGAATTATTTTGATATCTCTTATACTTTTTTAGCCAGAGCGATTTGTTCGGGATCATTTTCAGAGGATTTCTGAAATTTCATAAAAATGTCCTTTAGATCATAATTTTTTACGCCTTTATTAAACTTTTTCCAGCAAAAACCGATAGCAAGTCTTCTTCCCCTATCCGTTACGAAATAAACACAGAAAAAATTACGTCTCTACCATTTACGGTTCCGGAGAAATCGTGCGTTGTTCGAGGCAAAGTTCTCCAATATAATCCAATGGGACTTATTGTGACCAAAGTGTCTGCACTTCGGCCGCTGCAGGTGTGTGAGTGAGTCTCCATGACGACGGAACACTGAGGGCCAGAGCTAGACGCTCCATTGAGATACAATGGCAACTTTCATCGCTCACTGCAGTGGCTGTGATTAATGTAGAAATCTGAAATTCGCACAGTCACTTCCTCTTAACATTTTAAAATTTCCATGTGACTTTCAGCCATGTGTCAGTTTTCTGTGCCATTTTGGATCAAACCACTTATGTTTCCAATAATGCATGCCCATATATGGCGCTACAGTGTGGCACAGATGGAAAGTGCAGGCTTTGCATGCAAGAGGTCGTGGGATCGATTCCCCGTATGGAAAACTTGGAGTTTTGTATTATAATCCTCACAGTGTGAATATCAAAACATGTGTGCTGATCCCATGAAGTATTTTTTTGTACCACCCGCCATTTTGAGTTACCATGGCAACGTTATAAACGACGTTTTTTCTCCCTATTTAAGGCTCATCCCAGTACAGGATTTGGACCAAACTAACAGAGTACACTCACCCAGTGATACCAAACACAACCATGTTAGCGGCTAACGGTTAGCATGTTGCTAACCGGAAGTAGCTCTAGGAAGCCTGTACAAACTTCTGCTTGACAGATTTGGTGAATTTTAGCATTTTCTCCCTTTTTAGGCACTTCTCAGTACAGGATTTCAACAAAACTAACAGAGTAACATCACCCGGTGATACTGAACACAGCCATGCTAGCGGCTAACGGCTAGCATGTTGCTAACCAGAAGTAGCTTTAGGAAGGTCCTACCAACTTCTGCTTAGCCAGGGTTCTTCTGCCTTTACAGACAGAGAGAAGGCTGCAGCTGTCAGTGAGTCTCCATGACAACGCTGCTAGCAAGAGGCTCCTAGGAGATCCATTGACTTAACATGGCACCTTTCAACGGCCGCTGTGAGGGCTGTGAAGACCGTAGGAACCTGAAATTCGCAGTGTTACTTCCTATTAGTTTTTTTGACGGTACGGTACGCACCAAGAGGCAGGCGCCTTGCTAAATTTCTTCAGAAATTTTTCTAGTTATTCTTTATTTTTCTTACTTCACGATTAATGCGGCCCAAAAAGTAGCGTGCACCCCCACAATATAGGCATCAAAACCTGTGGCTCGATCTCGAGATGTGTGCTACTACTTTTATTGGGATTTCGAGTTACCATGGCAACAATATCAGCGAAAAACCAACGCCCAAAAAACCCATGATAATCAATGGAGTCGGGTAGAAAGAAAGCCTCAAAAAAGCCTCAAAATGACCATTTTCAACGCTGTACTGTGTCGCCATGCTTTCACCTACGAACACCGTTTAACTTCCAGTTTGTAGATATTTCTGTGACCTACTCAGAAGTGAAAACGGGATGTGGATATCTGTTATCGTCTCCTCACAAGTACTCCTCAAAGCTCATGTCCAAAAATCAGCGAAATCATCGTTTACAATAAAAGTCAATGACGGAATTCTCCAACCGCTAGAGTGGGCCACTCTAGCTTTTTTAAAGATTTCAAAACTCTGAACAACTTGACCTTAGTCGCTCAATTTTCACTCTACGTAGACAAATTATTCATCAAAACGTAGGTATTTTTGTCAGGATTCGGGAAATGTAACCCTCATTGGTGTGGCCTTTATAGATTTTTCGCAAATCACCTCAGACCGACACAAACCCGAAACCTCCCCCATTCATTTCCTATGGAGCGGTTTTGAAAAATGACGTCTGAAAATCCAAAACGTCACATGTTTTCGCATCGTCACTACTCCTAAACTGTTTTATGTACAGGCATGAGACTTTCACACATGAATGTCCCAACCCTTCTGGCACTCAAGAAAAATGAATTTTGTGGATAACTGTTACGGTTTTTCCACAGGAACAATTTGTTCGGGAGTAGCGAATGTGCAAAATCCTGAAATCGCTTTGGAGCTGCATTTTCCCACATCATCCACTTTTTTACATCGTCGCTGTGCCTACACCGATTTTTGTAAAAATATGAAAATGAGCTACATGGTCATCAAAAGCCTGCTGATACTCACAGTGAAAGAATTATTTTGATATCTCTTATACTTTTTTAGCCAGAGCGATTTGTTCGGGATCATTTTCAGAGGATTTCTGAAATTTCATAAAAATGTCCTTTAGATCATAATTTTTTACGCCTTTATTAAACTTTTTCCAGCAAAAACCGATAGCAAGTCTTCTTCCCCTATCCTTTACGAAATAAACACATAGAAAATTACGTCTCTACCATTTACGGTTCCGGAGAAATCGTGCGTTGTTCGAGGCAAAGTTCTCCATTATAATCCAATAGGCAGACTTGGACACCAAGTGTCTGCACTTTTTTAGACTGGCCCGCTGCAGCTGTGTCAGTGAGTTTCCATGACGACGGAACTCTGAGGGCCAGTGGGAGACGTTCCATTGAGATAGAATGGCAACTTTCGACGCCAGCTGCAGCGGCTGTGATTAATGTAGAAATCTGAAATTCGCACAGTCACTTCCTCTTTACATTTTAAAATTTTCATGTGACTTTCAGCCATGTGTCAGTTTTCTGTCCCATTTGGGATTTCACATGCTTTCCTATTGGGCCTTTGCTTCCAACAGGACCTGGCATGATAACCAGACACAACCCAATTGGCCAATACAGCACCACCCACCTGTGGGAAATGGCGCTACTGACAATTTTGGTCAAATGTTGAGTTCTATGCCCAGATGTGGTGAGGCTGAGTTGCTAAAGGAGGCCAATCTGACCCATGAACTTTGGTCACGTTTGGTGACATTAAGTATTGGCACCCCTATTTGAGGCACTTCCCAGTACAGGATTTGGACCAAACTGACAGAGTACAATCACCCGGTGGTACTGAACACAACCGTGTTAGCGGCTAACGGTTAGCATGTTGCTAACCGGAAGTAGCTCTAGGAAGGTCTCACCAACTTCTGCTTCACAGAGTCTGTTCTTACGTTAGAGAGAAAGCTCCACAAGAAATTTGGGCTACGTGGCATAAAGCATCTCCAAGCTATGAGGTGTCAAACATCCAATGCTTTTCAATGGAAGACCAAACCCCTTATGGTCCCAATACTGCATGGCCATAAATGGTGCTCCAGTATAGCTCAGCTGGTAAGTGCAGGCTTTGCATGCAAGAGGTCGTGGAATCAAAACCCGGCGTGGGAGACTAAGAGTTTTGTGTTATAATCCCCACAGTGTGTATATTAAAACATGTGTGCTGATCCCATGAAGTATATTTTTGTACCACTCGCCATTTTGAATTACCATGGCAACGTTATAAACAACGTTTTTTCTCCCTATTTGAGGCTCATCCCAGTACAGGATTTGGACCAAACTAACAGAGTACACTCACCCAGTGATACCAAACACAACCATGTTAGCAGCTAACGGTTAGCATGTTGCTAACCGGAAGTAGCTCTAGGAAGCCTGTACAAACTTCTGCTTGACAGATTTGGTGAATTTTAGGATTTTCTCCCATTTTAGGCACTTCTCAGTACAGGATTTCAACCAAACTAACACAGTAACATCACCCGCTGATACTGAACACAACCATGCTAGCGGCTAACCATTAGCATGTTGCTGAACGGAAATAGCTTTAGGAAGGTCCTATCAACTTCTGCTTAGCCAGAGTTCTTCTGCCTTTACAGACAGAGAGAGGGCTGCAGCTGTCAGTGAGTTTCCATGACAACGCTGCTAGCAAGAGGCTCCTAGGAGTTCCATTGACTTAACATGGCACCTTTCAACGGCCCCTGCAGGGGCTGTGAAGACCATAGGAAGCTGAAATTCGCAGTGTTGCTTCCTGTTGCTATTTCTGACGGTACCGTACGCACCAAGTGGCAGGCGCCTTGCTAAATTTCTTCAGAAATTTTCTAGTTATTCTTTATTTTTATTCCGTCACGGCTAATGCGGCCCGAACCGTAGCGTGCACCCCCACAATATAGGTATCAAAACGTGCGGCTTGATTACGAAATGTGTGCTTTTACTGTTATTGGGTTTTCGAGTTACCATGGCGACAAAATTAGCGAAAAACCACCCCAAAATACCCATAGGAATGAATGGAGTCGGGTAGAAACAAATTCTCAAAATGACCATTTTCAAAGCTGTACTGTATCGTCATGCTTTCACCTACGAACACCATTTACTTCCAGTTTGTAGATATATCTGTGAACTACTCAGAAGTGAAAACGGCATGAGGATATCTTTTATCGTCTCTTCACAGTTACTCCTCAAAGCTGATAGCTTGTCTTCTTCCCGTATCTGTTACGAACTAAATACAGAAAAAATTACGTCTCTACCATTTATGGATCAGGAGTTATGAAGCGTTGTTCGAGGCAAAGTTCTCCATTATAATCCAATAGGCAGACTCTGACGGTAAGTGTCTGCACTTCTGTAGATGGGCCGCTGCAGGTGTGTGAGTGAGTTTTCATGACAACGGAACTCTGAGGGCCAGAGGGAGAAGCTCCATTGGGATACAATGGCAACTTTCGACGCCCGCTGCAGCGGCTGTGATTAATGTAGAAATCTGAAATTCGCACAGTCACTTCCTCTTAAGATTTTAAAATTTTCATGTGACTTTCAGCCATGTGTCACTTTTCTGTGCCATTTTGGATTTCACATGCTTTCCTATTGGGCCTTTGCTTCCAACAGGACCTGGCATGATAACCAGACACAACCCAATTGGCCAATACAGCACCACCCACGTGTGGGAAATGGCGCTACTGACAATTTTGGTCAAATGTTGAGTTCTGGGCGCAGATGTGGTGAGGCTGAGTTGCTAAAGGAGGCCAATCTAAACCCATGAACTTTGGTCACGTTTTGTGACATTAAGTATTGGCACCCCTTTTTGAGGCACTTCCCAGTACATGATTTGGACCAAACTTACAGAGTACAATCACCCGGTGATACTGAACACAAGCTTGTTAGCAGCTAACTGTTAGCATGTTGCTAACCGGAAGTAGCTCTAGGAAGGTCTCACTATCTTGTGCTTCACAGAGTCTGTTCTTACTTTAGAGAGAAAGCTCCACAAGAAATTTGGGCTACGTGGCATAAAGCATCTCAAAGCTATGAGGTGTCAAACATCCAATGCTTTTCAATGGGGGACCAAACCCCTCTGGTCCCAATAATGCATGCCCATATATGGCGCTACAGTGTAGCACAGATGGAAAGTGCAGGTTTTGCATGCAAGAGGTCGTGGGATCGATTCCCAGTGTGGAAGACTTGGAGTTTTGTATTATAATCCCCACATTGTGTATATCAAAACATGTGTACTGATCCCATTAAGTATTTTTTGTACCACCCGCCATTTTGCGGTACCATGGCAACGTTATAAACTACTTATTTTCTCCCTATTTGAGGCACATCCCAGTACAGGATTTTGACCAAACTGACAGAGTACAATCACTCGGTGATACTGAACACAACCATGCTAGCGGCTAATGGTTAGCATGTTGCTATCCGGAAATAACTATAAGAAGCTTGTACAAACTCCTACTTGACAGATTTGGTGAATCTTAGGATTTTCTCCCTTTTTAGGCACTTCTCAGTACAGGATTTCAACCAAACTAACAGAGTAACATCACCCGGTGATACTGAACACAACCATGCTAGCGGCTAACCAGAAGTAGCTTTGGGAAGGTTAGCCAGGGTTCTTCTGCCTTTACAGACAGAGAGAGGGCTGCAGCTGTCAGTGAGTCTCCATGACAACGCTGCTAGCAAGAGGCTTCTAGGAGGTCCATTGACTTAACATGGCACCTTTCGACGGCCGCTGCGGGGGCTGTGAAGACCATAGGAAGCTTAAATTTGCAGTGTTGCTTCCTGTTGCCATTTCTGACGGTACGGTACGCACCAAGTGGCAGGTGCCTTGCTAAATTTCTTCCGACATTTTTCTAGTTTATTTATATTCCACAACAAGATAAGCTGACAGCTTAGAGCTACTTTGCACTTTTAAAAGATGGCGATTATGACAACATATGACCTTCAATCTTGCGTGACGTGTGAGGAGGAGGTCTCAATGACGTCTTTGGTGCACACGCCTAGTGAAGGGCGGCCTTTAGCCAGGAGGTAGTTTTACTCCTGAACACGGACTTCAAAGAAAGTGAGCAAAACTGAAAAAGGTAGACAAAGCGATCAAAAATGAATGTTAGAAGAGAAAGAGAAAAGTGGCCCTCGGGCAGGGTCCGCTTACAATCAAACCAAAAACAACACAGCCAAAATCACTTATAAAATGCATGCACACACATCAGAAATATCCAGCACAGTTAAACAACTCCGTCTCGGAGTTATTAAATGTGGCAAGAGCGGTACACTTGGTACTCTAAACACTAGCACTGTACAGGGATCAACCAACGCCACCCCAGGAATTTCACCTGGGGAGTATGAAGTGGGAAACACTGAACCTAAGGTGCACAGGTGCGATATACATAAGAAGGGCCGCAGACACTGATCCAGTTTACTTGTTTATTGAAACTCACAATCAAATAGTAAAAGTAATTCATCTTTATTTCATCAGTTTGTTAATAAAACAATTGCTTCTCAGTATAAAACACACTCACGCTAAAACACACACACACACACCAACAGGGGACTGAGGCCACTCTGGGACGTGGACAACCAAGGAGGGGCTACACACAACACAAAAAAACACACCACCACTTACAGTGCATTGCAAAGTCAAATACCACTACCAGAGGGACCACCACCGCTGTGTTGTAATTTGTTATAAGCAGGTTTTGTTTTGTTGTGAAGGGCCCAGCAGGAAGCACTTGGCGTACTTCCGGGTGGATGTGTTGAGAAGCAAAATAAAACGAGACAAAGTTGTTCTACAATAAGTTGCCTGGCTTCTTTTAAAAACCATGAACACGACATGGTGTCAGAAGTGGTGAGGACTGCTTGAAAGAGCTATTATCGGAGAGTGACTTTGACCAGCTCTGGGAGCGAGAACGTGAGTTTTATCAAGTTAAAACTATGTCGGATGCACTGCCTCGAGCTGTACCGTCCCAACCGCAGGCAGATGGCAGCAACAATGCTAACGCCAACCCACCTCCTAATGCTACATTCACCATTCAGCCTCCAGAAGCATTTGATTTCGCAAAGCCACAGCAATGGGAAAAGTAGATACGCAGGTTTGAAAGGTTCAGACTGGCTAGCAACCTACACCTTAGCCCCGTCCGTCCGTCTTCTTCTGCTTATCCGGGGTCGGGTCGCGGGGGTAGCAGCTTCAGTAGGGAGGCCTAGACGTCCCTCTCCCTGGCCATTTGGGCCAGCTCCTCCAGGGGAATCCCAAGGCGTTCCCAGGCCAGGCGGGAGACATAGTCCCTCCAGCGTGTCCTGGGTCTTCCCCTGGCCTCCTCCCGGTGGGACGTGCCCGGAACACCTCACCAGGGAGGCGTCCAGGAGGCATCCAGACCAGATGCCCGAGCCACCTCAACTGGCTCCTCTCGACATGGAGGAGCAGCGGCTCTACTCTGAGTCCTCCCCGGTTGACTGAGCTCCTCACCCTATCTCTAAGGGAGAGCCCAGACACACTACGGAGAAAACTCATTTCAGCCGCTTGTATCCGGGATCTCGTTCTTTCGGTCACGACCCAAAGCTCGTGACCATAGATGAGGGTAGGAACGTAGATCGACCGGTAAATCGAGAGCTTCGCCTTTTGGCTCAGCTCTCTCTTCACCACAACGGATCGGTACAGTGCCCGCTTCACAGCAGACGCTGCACCAATCCGCTTGTCGATCTCCCGATCCATCTTCCTCTCATTCGTGAACAAGACCCAAAGATACTTGAACTCCTCCACTAGGGGCAGCACATCCTCCCCAACCCGGAGAAGGCACTCTACCCTTTTCCGGTTCAAGACCATGGTCTCGGATTTGGAGGCACTGATTTTCATCCCGGCCACTTCGCACTCGGCTGCAAACCGCTCCAGTGAGAGCTGTAGATCATGCCCTGATGAAGCCAATAGGACCACGTCATCCGCAAATAGATGCAATCCTAAGGCCACCAAAACGGATCCCCTCAACACCTTGGCTGCGCCTAGAAATTCTGTCCATAAAAGTTATGAACAGAATCAGTGATAAAGGGCAACCTTGGCAGAGTCCAACTCTCACTGGAAACGAATCCGACTTACTGCCGGCAATGCGGACCAGACTGTGACACCGGTCGTACAGAGACCTGACAGCACTTATTAAAGGGTCCGGTACTCCATACTCCCGGAGTACCCCCCACGGGATCCCTCGGGGGACACGGTTGAATGCCCTCTCCAGATCCACAAAGCACATGTAGACTGGTTGGGCAAACTCCCATGCCCCCTCCAGAATTCTGCTGAGGGTATAGAGCTGGTCCAGTGTTCTACGGCCAGGACGAAAACCACACTGCTCTTCCTGAATCCGAGATTCAACTATCCAACGGACCCTCCTTTCCAGAACCCCTGAATAGACCTTACCAGGAAGGCTTAAGAGTGTGATTCCTCTGTAGTTGGAACACAACCTCCGATCCCCCTTTTTAAATAGGGGGACCACCACCCCAGTCTGCCAATCCAGGGGAACTGCCCCCGATGTCCACGCAATGCTGCAGAGCCGCGTTAACCAACACAGCCCCACAACATCCAGAGCCTTAAGGTACTCATCCATCCCCGAATCTCATCCATCCCCGGGGCCTTGCCACCGAGTAGCTTCTTAACAATTCAATTCAATTTATTTATATAGCGCCAAATCATGAAACATGTCATCTCAAGGCACTTTACAAAATCAAGTTCAATCATATTATACAGATTGGGTCAGATTATACAGATTGGTCAAAAATGTCCTATATAAGGAAACCAGTTGATTGCATCAAAGTCCCGACAATCAGCATTCACTCCTGGGGAACCGTAGAGCCACAGGGAGAGTCGTCTGCATTGTACATGGCTTTGCTGCAATCCCTCATACTGAGCAAGCATGAAGCGACAGTGGGAAGAAAAACCACCCATTAACGGGAAGGAAAAACCTCCGGCAGAACCGGGCTCAGTATGAACGGTCATCTGCCTCGACCGACTGGGGTTACAGAAGACAGAGCAGAGACACAACAAGAGAGACAAAAAAGCACAGAAGCACACATTGATCTAGTAATCTGTTCTACATTAGATGGTAGTAGCGGGTGAGCCGTCTTCTCTGGATGATGTCACAGTTAACAGAACGCCAGACCAGGTGTACCTACTATGAAGAAAAAGAGAGAGAGCAAAAAGTTAAAAGCTGAAATGACGCCAGTCATTTCAATGTAATACAATGCAAAACTGGAGATCAGTAGACTGAAGAACAGTAGAAATCAGTAGAGTGAGAAAATTAGACCCTGATGTCCTCCAGCAGCCTAGGCCTATCACAGCACAACTATAGAGATAGCTCAGGGTATGAGCCACTCTAACTATAAGCTTTGTCAAAAAGGAAAGTTTTAACATTAGTCTTAAAAATAGATAGGGTGTCTGCCTCGGCAACCTCAGCACCAAAGATGGGAGAACCCGACCCAGAGTCCTCAGGCTCTGCTTCCGCAATGGAAGACGTGTTGGTGGGATTAAGGAGGTCTTCGAAGTATTCCGCCCACTGAAACACGACGTCCCGAGTCGAGGTCAGCAGCACACCACCCCCACTGTAAACAGTGTTGGTACTGCACTGCTTCCCCCTCCTAAGACGTCGGATAGTGGACCAGAATCGCTTCAAGCCGTACGGAAGTCCTTCTCCATGGCCTCTCCGAACTCTTCCCACACCCGAGATTTTGCCTCGGCGACCAGTCGAGCCGCCTGCCGCTTCGACTGCCGGTACACATCAGCTGCTTCCGGAGTCCCACAGGCCAAAAAAGCCCGGTAGGACTCCTTCTTCAGCTTGACGGCTTCCCTCACCGCTGGTGTCCACCAGCGGGTTCGAGGGTTGCCGCCACGACATGCACCAACAACCTTGCGGCCACAGCTCCGACTAGCCGCCTCAACAATAGAGGCGCGGAACATGGTCCATTCAGACTAAATGTCAGTGTTTAAAGTTCTCCAGGAGGTGGGAGTTTAAAGCTCCGTCTAGTGGGGGACTCTACCAGATGTTCCCAGCAAACCCTCACAGTACGTTTGGGCCTGCCTGGTCGGACCGGCTTCCTCCCCCGCCATCGGAGCCAACTCACCACCAGGTAGTGGTCGGTGGAGAGCTCCGCCCCTCTCTTCACCCGAGTGTCCAAGACATGCGGCCACAGATCAGATGAAACGACAACAAAGTCGATCATTGAACTGCGACCTAGGGTGTCCTGGTGCCAAGAGCACATATGGACACCCTTATGCTTGAACATGGTGTTTGTGATGGACAATCCATGACGAGCACAGAAGTCCAACAGCAAAACACCACTCGAGTTCAGATCAGGTGGGCCATTCCTCCCAACCACGCCCCTCCAGGTCCCACTGTCATTGCCCACGTGAGCGTTGAAGTCCCCCAGCAAAACGAGGGAGTCCCCAGGAGGGGCACTCTCCAGTACCCATTCCAAGGACTCCAAAAAGGGTGGGTAATCTGAACTGCTGTTTGGCGCATAAGCGCAAACAACAGTCAGAACCCGTCCCCCACACACAATGCGGAGGGAGGCCACCCTCTCGTTCACTGGGGAAAACCCCAACGTGCAGGCACCGAGATGAGGGGCAACAAGTATGCCCACCCCTGCTCGGCGCCTCTCACCAGGGGCAACTCCAAAGTGGAAGAATGTCCAGCCCCTCTCAAGGAGACTGGTTCCAGAGCCAGAGCGGTGCGTCAAGGTGAGTCCGACTATCTCTAGTCGGAACCTCTCAACCTCGCGCACAAGCTCAGGCTCCTTCCCCACCAGAGAGGTGACACGTCCCAAGAGCCAGCTTCTGCAGCCAAGGATCGGAACACCAAGGTCCCCGCCCTGTACTGCTACATTGCACAATGCACCCGACCCCTTTGGCCCCTCCGACAGGTGGTGAGCCCATCGGAAGGGGGACCATGTTACCTCTTCGGGCAGAGCCCAGCCGGGCTCCATGGGCAAAAGCTTGGCCACCAGACGCTCGCCAATGTGCCCCACCTCCAGGCCTGGCTCCAGAGTGGGGCCCCACAGACCCGCGTCCGGGCGAGGGAACACGACGTCCAATAATTGTACTGGGTGCGATTTGCCGGGGGGGGGATTACCCCCCCCCCCCCCCCCCCCCTCTGCTTGTGACGTCCCCCCCGTCTGGTCATTCATGTTTTATCCCTGGGGGGGATACATTCCTCCCCCCCTCTGGTCTGAATTTAAAAATGTATATGAATTAGGGCTGTCAGTTTTAACGCGTAAGACCACAACGCCGACACTTTTTTTTTGTTGCCTTTAATCGCACGTCAAAACACACACACACACCGTTCCCCTAATGTTTTTCCCCACCGCGCTCTCCGGATTGAGGTTTCTTTTAACCTTGGTGCTTTCCATAATTTCAAGAGCCTTAGACACTGTAGCAAAACAGACCCGCGCTCACTGTTGCACAGCCTGTTCATTTCATGCGACTTTGGGCTTCTTCTATTCTAAAGGCGCTTGTAAATTTTGTAAAGTCACGGGTTGCGTTTTGTTTTTGGGCACGTTTCTGAAAATGAAATCCCTTATTCGGGCTCTAAAATAAGTGACGACACAGCGGTTATTAAGAGACCTGCCTGCACCAGACACTTTGTATCCAGTTGAAATATCCCTCCGCCATAGAAGCCGACAGTAGCAAAGGCAGACAGAGCAGCTCTGTCTTATTTTCTGCAGTTTACGTTGCAATAACCGGTTGTTAACTGCTGAAAGTAGATTCCTTGGTGCAGATCACCATTTTGAGCAGACATTGGTTCTGAAGATGAGCTTTTAACATGCTGAGAACATTGCAGAAACCCAACCCATAAACCACACTTTAATGCTTATTAATTTGTTTTCTCTGTATTTGACAAACTAAGACTAAATTTTGTTGCCAAACAAAGGACCTGGAGTTACTAAACAGTTGCTAAACAGTCTCATTTAGGGTATTAAGCTCCTGCCCAGTTGCAAGCAAAGTGTAAGACTGGAATGACCTGGAGATTTAAAACCTTTTTCCAGGCTTAAACTCTATGAATATGGATATAAACAGCAAGCAAAAATATTCAAAGAAATTATTGTTGGTGTGAAAGCTCAGAATAGATGTGTGTGTGTGTGTGTGTGTGTGTGTGTGTGTGTGTGTGTGTGTGTGTGTGTGTGTGTGTGTGTGTGTGTGTGTGTGTGTGTGAGAGAGAGAGAGTGAAAAAACGAACAATAAAACTTATGACTTTATTGAAATGCAAAATTTTTATTAATGCCTTTTATTAATGCCATGTCTATCTTTGTTTAAGAGGCAAAAAAATATATTGGCATGGTATTTATTTACAAATTTATTTACACATTGTGTAAACATCAGGGTGGCATGATTAGTCATTTAGCCGTTATAGTCCAGAGTTTAACATTTGGCACTAGGATGTTTTCATTCCAATTCTCAAAAGTGCTTGAAAAATAACAAAATAATTTTTTTTGTACAAGCATGAATTTTATTAGTGTCATTTATTGCAAAATTGCATATTAAAATTCCCAAACAGGCTATTACACTTTCAGAAATAAAAGGATAAAACATACAATTAATTAGCAATTATTCTCTAGTTACCTATCAACATTATGAGATTAATCTAGGAAATGACCCCCCCCCCCTCTGTTTTTTTTGCAAATCGCACACTGATTGTACTCATAATAAGGGGCTTTTTGGGCTGCGCTTTGTCTGGTCCCTCACCTAGGACCTGTCTGCCTTGGGTGACCCTACTAGGGGCTTAAAGCCCCTGACAGCATAGCTCCTAGGAACATTGGGACACTCAAACCCCTCCACCACGGTAAGGTGGCAGCCCAGGGAGAGGCCTACACCTTAGCTCCTAGGCTAATCAAGTGAACACACTCATCTATTGATGAAGCAGATGATATTCTGCGGGGCCAAGCATTACCAGATGCTTAAAGACACCAATACCAAGCGCTGAGAGACATTTTGGATGCATATTTTGTGCCAGGAAAAATATTATTTATGAGAGAGCCAGATTTAACCAGAGAGTGCAGCAGCCTAATGAGACTGTTGACTCGTTTGTCACTGCGCTTTATGCTTTGGCTGAAAACTGCAACTACGGTTAATAAGTTAATAAGGGATCGCCTCGTTGTGGGATTGAGAGATACCAGCCTGGTGGAAAGACTTCAAATGGATAAAGATTTGACGCTGGAGAAAGCAGTGAATCAAGCCCGGCAGTCTGAAATCATAAAGAGGCAACAGACAGACAACAGGGGGGAAAATAAAGTGGAAATTGATGCTGTTTCGGCAAGATACAAAAAACAGAAACATCCTTCCTACAACCCCAAATTCAACCAAAGCACACTACAAAAGCAAAAACATCAGGTGAGAGATCATGCTACAGGTGTGGTAAATCACCCCGCTCATGGAAAAGGACAATGCCCAGCAAAAGATGTGAATTGTCATACATGTGGTAAAAGAGGACATTACAGTAAAGTGTGTAAATCTGTACAATCTGTGCATGTAATAGAAACCAATGGCTGTAATGACACACCTATGTTCCTTGGTTCTGTAGAGGCAGGTTCTGATCCCTGGTATGAAGACCTTACGATCAGAAATCACAAAGTTAGATTTATGATAGGACACTGGAGCTGATGTATCAGTTATTCCAGCTCAGACATACTTCTGCATTAACCCAGACACGAAAGGGCTGTGTAAACCAGATAAACCATTGTTTGGTCCAGGTGGTACTCCACTTAATGTGGTTGGTATGTTTACGGAAACCTTGTGTAGAGGGGAACATGTAGTGCAAGAAAACATGTATGTAATAGAAGATTTACATGTAGCTCTGTTAAGCAGACCAGCAAGTGTTAAGCTAAACCTTGTATCCAGAGCAGATAGCATTGACATTAAGGTGTTAAAGGACAATACCCCAAATTGTGTCAGGGTTTAGGAGTGATGCAGCAACCGTACACCATCAAGTTGAAACCTAATGCTGTACCTTTTTCCCTGGCCACACCCAGACGCGTCCCCATCCCTTTGCTGGGAAAAGTGAAACAGGAACTAGGGGAGATGGAGTCAATGGGAGTCATCAGCAGAGTTGAAGAGCCAACGGCATGGTGTTCAGGTATGGTCCCAGTGCCAACTAAAAATGGATCAGTGCGCATATGTTTGGACCTCACTCATCTTAATGAAGCAGTGTGCAGGGAACAATACAATCCTGCCCTCCGTTGAACAGACACTTGGATCCCTGGCCAGAGCAAAAGTTTTCAGTAAGCTTGACGCAAACATAGGCTTTTGGCAAGTTCCACTGTCACCAGAGTCAGCACACTACACAACATTTATCACCCCTTTTGGACGCTACCACTTTAACAGACTTCCTTTTGGGATTGCCTCAGCCCCTGAACATTTTCAGCGTAGAATGTCAGTAATCATAAATGGACTGCCAGGTGTGGTTTGTCACATGGACGACATTCTGATTTGGGGACAAGATCAGCTGGAACACAACACCAGACTTCACACCATGCTTAAGAAGTTACAAGAGGCCAGAGTCACGTAAAAACATGCACAACAAAAAGCGTTCGATCAACTGATCGAACTGAATGATCTGACGTCGACACCAGTCCTCACACTTTATGACCCAAATAAGAGTTGGAAACTGTTCAGCAGATGCCTCATCCTATGGTCTGGGAGCTGTTCTATTTCAGAAGGAGGGGGCGCAGTGAGGAGACCTGTAGTATACGCATCACGCTCCCTAACAGAAACTGAACAGAGGTATGCACAGGTGGAGAATGAGGCGCTTGACTAACGTGGGGATGTGAAAGATTCAAAGACTTTCTTATTGGGAAACATTTCTCATAGAAAAACGGACCATAAGCCACACAAGCACTTACAGAGCTTCCTCCCAGGATCCAGCGGTTCCGACTCAGGCTTATGAGGTACAGCTACTCTATCACCCACACTCCAGGTAAAGCTCTCCTTACAGCAGACACACTTTCATGTGCACCCGTTAACCCAAGATCCAGATCCTAGAGCTACTGCTGAACTATTGGAAGACACAAACATTTATGTGGATGAAATCATCAGAAGCCTACCTGCTAGCTCAGCGTACATCACACAGCTGAAAGAAGAGCTTATATAACAGACAGTATATGTTTAGAGGTTATGTCATATTGTCAGAAAGGCTGGCCTGACTACAGCTTTCTTCTTCTGGCCCTATAATATATATATATTGGCCTCAATAGAGACACTCTAACTGTACTAGATGGGACTGCTATTGAAAGAAACCAGAACTTGTTATTCCAACCACTATGCGAAAATTCTGTCCTTGTCGCCCTACATGAGGGACATCAGGGATTGTCCAGATGCAGAGAACGCGCCCAGAGAGACAGTTTGGTGGCCTGGTCTGAGTGGTCAAATCAACGAACTCGTGAAAAACTGCTCTGTATGCATAAAAGACCGTGCCAACCCTGTGGAGCCTTTAATGCCTAGTGAGCTCCCAGAGAGACCCTGGCAGAAGGTCGGAGCAGATCTTTTCACCTTAAACGGCAGTAATTATTTACTTCTGGTGGACTACTACTCCAGGTTTGTGGAGATAGCTAAGCTGACTCCTACAAGATCTGAGGATGTCATTGTGCACATGAAGTCGATATTTTCCAGACATGGAATTCCCGAGCTTTTCTACAGTGACAACGGTCCCCAGTTCTCAAGCCAGCAGTTCAAAGACTTTGCAGCAGCCTATGGTTTCAGACATATAACCAGCAGCCCAAGGTTTGCTCAAAGTAACGGTGAGGCTGAACGTCATGTCCAAACTGTAAAAAGGCTGTTAAAGAAAGCAAAAGACCCCTATCTTGCACTTTTGGCTTACCGTGCAACCCCATTGGCTAATGGATATAGCCCAGCTCAATTACTAATGGGATGGAGACTTCGCACCCCTGTACCTCAGCTTCCCTCCTTGCTTATTCCCAGCTTGCCAGACAAGAATGCGGTGGAGTCGAGAGAGAGGGAGAGGAGAACAAAGGACAGCAAATGTTCAACAGGAGACATCGGGTGAGAGACCTTCCTCAACTTTCCCCAGGACAGCATGTGTGGATAACGGACACCAAAACTGAAGGGATTGTCATCTCACGTCACTCCACGCCCTATTCGTATGTGGTGGAGAGCCCTTC
>NW_023396480.1:0-22687 GCF_011125445.2 Fundulus heteroclitus
AACCCTAACCCTAACCCTAACCCTAACCCTAACCCCTAAACCACCCTAACCCTAACCCTAACCCTAACCCTAACCCTAACCCTAACCCTAACCCTAACCCTAACCCTAACCCTTACTTCCATTTCGTTTTTTAAGAAAATTCATTTTGTCTCGTCAGGACATGGTTGTTATCCTATAACCTATAACCTACTGCCCAACTGCCCCCAACTGCCCCCAACTGCCCCCTACTGCCCCCTACTGCCCTACTGCTTCCTACTGCCTCACCCAGACCCCTACCCAGACCCTAACCACTCTCACCCTGTGACGTACACTCACCTACTGCCTCACCCAGACCCCTACCCAGACCCTAACCACTCTCACCCTGTGACGTACACTCACCTACTGCCTCACCCAGACCCCTACCCTGAACCTAACCACTCCCACCTGTGACGTCACTCGGGGCCCCTTGCAGACTACTCGGGGCACCCTAAAACCCAAATGTCACAGATGATCCCAAATGTCACAAATGCTCCCAAATGTCACAGATGCTCCCAAATGTCACAGATGATCCCAAATGTCACAAATGCTCCCAAATGTCACAAATGCTCCCAAATGTCACAGATGATCCCAAGTGTCACACAGGCAAATGACATGTCTACGGACTCAGGAGGACGCCCTGAGCACGGGGAACCAACTCCCGTCTCGATCCAAAACTCCTACACTTAGGCCAAAAATGAATGGGAGTCTATGGCAGCTATAGGAAGGGGAGGGGCTACAGCCACCAAACTTGACGGACACCTGGGTGGGGCCAAGGGATGTATACACACCAAGTTTCATGCCAAGACCCCTTATACTTTTTGAGTTATTTTGAGTGACCCGTTTTTTTCAATGAATGGGAGTCAATGGCAGCTATGTCTTAGGAATCAGCCACACCCACCAAACTTACAGCGTTTGTGGGTCCCCTCAGACAGACTCTCTGGCCCAAGTATGGACCCTGTACCTCTTATACTTTTTGACTTATTTTGAATGATCGCTTGACTTTTCTGGTTTTCATCCCTTATCCTAACCCTAACCCTAACCCTAACCCTAACCCTAACCCTAACCCTAACCCTAACCCTAACCCTAACCCTAACCCTAACCCTAACCCTAACCCTAACCCTAACCCTAACCCTAACCCTAACCCTAACCCTAACCCTAACCCTAACCCTAACCCTAACCCTAACCCTAACCCTAACCCTAACCCTAACCCTATGGCAGCTATAGGAAGGGGAGGGGCTACAGCCACCAAACTTGACGGACACCTGGGTGGGGCCAAGGGATGTATACACACCAAGTTTCATGCCAAGACCCCTTATACTTTTTGAGTTATTTTGAGTGACCCGTTTTTTTCAATGAATGGGAGTCAATGGCAGCTATGTCTTAGGAATCAGCCACACCCACCAAACTTACAGCGTTTGTGGGTCCCCTCAGACAGACTCTCTGGCCCAAGTATGGACCCTGTACCTCTTATACTTTTTGACTTATTTTGAATGATCGCTTGACTTTTCTGGTTTTCATCCCTTATCCTAGTCTGAGACATGAAAATGACCCAAAATTCTGCCACCCAGGAACACTTTCTACTGACTCAGGACCCTCTGAAACGCACTCTGGTAAGGTTCCCACAAGCACCTCAAACCAAAACACTTAGTGCAAATTTTCAATCTGGCCTGGTTGAGACCATGTTACAGATTGCCACATGTGCCTTGACTGGACACATTCTCACTTACAGACTCACCCAGACCCTATCCAGACCTTAACCACTCCCACCTGTGACGTCACTCGGGACCCCTTGCAGACCACTCGGGACACTCCAAAACACACCCTGGTCAAGTTCCCCTAGAGACCGCCCACCACAACACTTGGAGCAATTTTTGGTGTTTTGGTCAACTCAATGGACCATGGCAAATGAGGTGTCTGCGGACTCAGGGGGACGCACTGAGCACGGGGAAACAACTCCCAGCTCGATCCGACCATCCTAGCCAAACTTCAAAAATGAATGGGACTCTATGGCAGCTATAGGAAGGGGAGGGGCCAGGACCACCAAACTTGACGGGAAGGTGGGGGGCCCCGGGGGGAGTGTACACACCAAGTTTGGTGAGATTGGCACTTATACTTTTTGACTTATTGAGAGTGCCCGATATTTTCCAATGAATGGGAGTCAATGGCAGCTATGTCAAGGAATGGGGCCACACCCACCAAACTTTAATAGAATGTGGGTCTCCCCCATGGGTCCCTCTGAGCCCAATATGGGCCCCATACCTCTTTTACTTTTTGACTTATTGAGAGTGCCCGATCGACTTTTCTGGTTTTCATCCCTTATCCTAACCCTAACCCTAACCCTAACCCTAACCCTAACCCTAACCCTAACCCTAACCCTAACCCTAACCCTAACCCTAACCCTAACCCTAACCCTAACCCTAACCCTAACCCTAACCCTAACCCTAACCCTAACCCTAACCCTAACCCTAACCCTAACCCTAACCCTAACCCTAACCCTAACCCTAACCCTAACCCTAACCCTAACCCTAACCCTAACCCTAACCCTAACCCTAACCCTAACCGCCCACCACAACACTTGGAGCAATTTTTGGTGTTTTGGTCAACTCAATGGACCATGGCAAATGAGGTGTCTGCGGACTCAGGGGGACGCACTGAGCACGGGGAAACAACTCCCAGCTCGATCCGACCATCCTAGCCAAACTTCAAAAATGAATGGGACTCTATGGCAGCTATAGGAAGGGGAGGGGCCAGGACCACCAAACTTGACGGGAAGGTGGGGGGCCCCGGGGGGAGTGTACACACCAAGTTTGGTGAGATTGGCACTTATACTTTTTGACTTATTGAGAGTGCCCGATATTTTCCAATGAATGGGAGTCAATGGCAGCTATGTCAAGGAATGGGGCCACACCCACCAAACTTTAATAGAATGTGGGTCTCCCCCATGGGTCCCTCTGAGCCCAATATGGGCCCCATACCTCTTTTACTTTTTGACTTATTGAGAGTGCCCGATCGACTTTTCTGGTTTTCATCCCTTATCCTAACCCTAACCCTAACCCTAACCCTAACCCTAACCCTAACCCTAACCCTAACCCTAACCCTAACCCTAACCCTAACCCTAACCCTAACCCTAACCCTAACCCTAACCCTAACCCTAACCTAACCCTAACCCTAACCCTTATGGTTCGGGAGTTATTGAGAGTGTACCTGTTTTTCAAATGAATGGGAGTCAATGGCAGCTATGTCTTAGGAAGGAGCCACACCCACCAAACTTGGAGCGTTTGTAGGTCCCCCCCATGGGTCCCTCTGAGCCCAATATGGACCCTGTACCTCTTTCACTTTTTGAGTTATTGAGAGTGTACCATCGACTTTTCTGGTTTTCATCCCTTATCCCTAGTCTGAAACGTCAAAATGACCCAAAATTGTGTCACCCAGGAACACTTTCTACTGACTCAGGACACTCTGAAACGCACTCTGGTAAGGTTCCCACAAGCACCTCAAACCAAAACACTTAGTGCAAATTTTCAATCTGGCCTGGTTGAGACCATGACACAGATTGCCACATGGGCATCGACTGGACACATTCTCACTTACAGACTCACCCAGACCCTATCCAGACCTTAACCACTCCCACCTGTGACGTCACTCGGGACCCCTTGCAGACCACTCGGGACACTCCAAAACACACCCTGGTCAAGTTCCCCTAGAGACCGCCCACCACCACACTTGGAGCAATTTTTGGCCTTTGGGCAAGGTCAATGAAACATGGCAAATCGCATGTCTACGCACTCAGGGCGACCTCCTGAGCACGGAAAACCAACTCCCAGCTCCATCCCACGCTCCTAGCCAAACCTATTGAGCTTGTCCGAACTTGTCCGATGAATGGGAGTCAATGGCAGCTATGTCAAAGGAAGGGGCCACACCCACCAAACTTGGAGCGTTTGTGGGTCCCCTCAGACACACTCTCTGGGCCAAGTATGGTCCCCCTACCTCTTGTACTTTTGCAGTTATTGAGCTTGTCCGAACGACTTTTCTGGTTTTCATCCCTTATCCCTGACCCTGAGCCTGACCCAGACCCTATCCAGACCTTAACCACTCCCACCTGTGACGTCATCCAGGACCTATTCCAAACGACTCAGGACACTCCAAAACGCACTCTAGTACAGTTCCTCAAACCACCTCCAACCACCCACACTTTGTCAAAAAAATGACCCAAGTCTCACCATGTTAAATTCTTTTTGTCATGAAAGTGGGGCATGTTGGGTATCTGGCAATCCGGCTTGAGGAGAGGATTACAAAGAACCAAGTTTGAGCTGGCTGACACCTTCCCACAAGGACTTATGACCTTTTTGTCTCGTCAAATTTTGACAATTTTTGCATATCTCCAGAACCGTAAATCCTAGAAACATGAGGACACTTCCAGCGTGTCCAGAGACCCCAAAAATGGGGAGGCGGAGCTTACTTCCATCCCTCTATCTCCTTTCGTTTTTTAAGAAAATTCATTTTGTCTCGTCAGGACATGGTTGTTATCCTATAACCCTAACCCTAACCCTAACCCTAACCCTAACCCTAACCCTAACCCTAACCCTAACCCTAACCCTAACCCTAACCCTAACCCTAACCCTAACCCTAACCCTAACCCTAACCCTAACCCGATCGACTTTTCTGGTTTTCATCCCTTATCCTGACCCTGACCCTGACCCAGACCCTATCCAGACCTTAACCACTCCCACCTGTGACGTCATCCAGGACCTATTCCAAACGACTCAGGACACTCCAAAACGCACTCTAGTAAAGTTCCTCAAACCACCTCCAACCACCCACACTTTGTCAAAAAAATGACCCAAGTCTCACCAGGTTAAATTCTTTTTGTCATGAAAGTGGGGCATGTTGGGTATCTGGGAATCCGGCTTGAGGAGAGGATCACAAAGAACCAAGTTTGAGCTGGCTGCCACCTTCCTACGAGGACTTATGACCGTTTTTTATGGTCAAATTTTGACAATTTTTGCATATCTCCAGAACCGTAAGTCGTAGAGACATGGGGACACTTCCAGCGTGTCCGGAGACCCCAAAAATGGGGAGGCGGAGCTTACTTCCATCCCTCTATCTGCTTTCATTTTTTGTCAAAATTCATTTTTTATGGTCAAGACGTGGTTGTTATCCTATAACCTACTGCCCAACTGCCCCCAACTGCCCCCTACTGCCCCCTACTGCCCCTACTGCCCTACTGCCTCATCCAGACCCCTACCCAGACCCTAACCACTCTCACCCTGTGACGTACACTCATCTACTGCCTCACCCAGACCCCCTACCCAGACCCTAACCACTCTCACCCTGTGACGTACACTCACCTACTGCCTCACCCAGACCCCTACCCTGAACCTAACCACTCCCACCTGTGACGTCACTCGGGGCCCCTTGCAGACTACTCGGGGCACCCTAAAACGCAAATGTCACAGATGATCCCAAATGTCACAAATGCTCCCAAATGTCACAGATGCTCCCAAGTGTCACAGATCCTCCCAAGTGTCACAGATGCTCCCAAATGTCACAGATGATCCCAAATGTCACAAATGCTCCCAAATGTCACAGATGATCCCAAGTGTCACACGGGCAAATGACATGTCTATGGACTCAGGAGGACGCCCTGAGTACGGGGAACCAACTCCCGTCTCGATCCAAAACTCCTACACTTAGGCCAAAAATGAATGGGAGTCTATGGCAGCTATAGGAAGGGGAGGGGCTAGAGCCACCAAATTTGGTGACAAGGTGGGAGGGGCTGGGGGACGTATACACACCAAGTCTGGTGACTGTACACCTTATGGTTCGGGAGTTATTGAGAGTGTACCTGTTTTTCAAATGAATGGGAGTCAATGGCAGCTATGTCTTAGGAAGGAGCCACACCCACCAAACTTGGAGCGTTTGTAGGTCCCCCCCATGGGTCCCTCTGAGCCCAATATGGACCCTGTACCTCTTTCACTTTTTGAGTTATTGAGAGTGTACCATCGACTTTTCTGGTTTTCATCCCTTATCCTAACCCTAACCCTAACCCTAACCCTAACCCTAACCCTAACCCTAACCCTAACCCTAACCCTAACCCTAACCCTAACCCTAACCCTAACCCTAACCCTAACCCTAACCCTAACCCTAACCCTAACCCTAACCCTAACCCTAAAATTCATTTTGTCTCGTCAGGACATGGTTGTTATCCTATAACCTAACCCTAACCCTAACCCTAACCCTAACCCTAACCCTAACCCTAACACTGCCTCACCCAGACCCCTACCCTGAACCTAACCACTCCCACCTGTGACGTCACTCGGGGCCCCTTGCAGACTACTCGGGGCACCCTAAAACCCAAATGTCACAGATGATCCCAAATGTCACAAATGCTCCCAAATGTCACAGATGCTCCCAAGTGTCACAGATCCTCCCAAGTGTCACAGATGCTCCCAAATGTCACAAATGATCCCAAATGTCACAAATGCTCCCAAATGTCACAGATGATCCCAAGTGTCACACAGGCAAATGACATGTCTATGGACTCAGGAGGACGCCCTGAGCACGGGGAACCAACTCCCGTCTCGATACGACACTCCTACACTTAGGCCAAAAATGAATGGGAGTCTATGGCAGCTATAGGAAGGGGAGGGGCTACAGTCACCAAATTTGGTGACAAGGTGGGAGGTGCTGGGGGACGTATACACACCAAGTCTGGTGACTGTACACCTTATGGTTCGGGAGTTATTGAGAGTGTACCTGTTTTTCAAATGAATGGGAGTCAATGGCAGCTATGTCTTAGGAAGGAGCCACACCCACCAAACTTGGAGCGTTTGTAGGTCCCCCCCATGGGTCCCTCTGAGCCCAATATGGACCCTGTACCTCTTTCACTTTTTGAGTTATTGAGAGTGTACCATCGACTTTTCTGGTTTTCATCCCTTATCCCTAGTCTGAAACGTCAAAATGACCCAAAATTGTGTCACCCAGGAACACTTTCTACTGACTCAGGACACTCTGAAACGCACTCTGGTAAGGTTCCCACAAGCACCTCAAACCAAAACACTTAGTGCAAATTTTCAATCTGGCCTGGTTGAGACCATGACACAGATTGCCACATGGGCATCGACTGGACACATTCTCACTTACAGACTCACCCAGACCCTATCCAGACCTTAACCACTCCCACCTGTGACGTCACTCGGGACCCCTTGCAGACCACTCGGGACACTCCAAAACACACCCTGGTCAAGTTCCCCTAGAGACCGCCCACCACCACACTTGGAGCAATTTTTGGCCTTTGGGCAAGGTCAATGAAACATGGCAAATCGCATGTCTACGCACTCAGGGCGACCTCCTGAGCACGGAAAACCAACTCCCAGCTCCATCCCACGCTCCTAGCCAAACCTATTGAGCTTGTCCGAACTTGTCCGATGAATGGGAGTCAATGGCAGCTATGTCAAAGGAAGGGGCCACACCCACCAAACTTGGAGCGTTTGTGGGTCCCCTCAGACACACTCTCTGGGCCAAGTATGGTCCCCCTACCTCTTGTACTTTTGCAGTTATTGAGCTTGTCCGAACGACTTTTCTGGTTTTCATCCCTTATCCCTGACCCTGAGCCTGACCCAGACCCTATCCAGACCTTAACCACTCCCACCTGTGACGTCATCCAGGACCTATTCCAAACGACTCAGGACACTCCAAAACGCACTCTAGTACAGTTCCTCAAACCACCTCCAACCACCCACACTTTGTCAAAAAAATGACCCAAGTCTCACCATGTTAAATTCTTTTTGTCATGAAAGTGGGGCATGTTGGGTATCTGGCAATCCGGCTTGAGGAGAGGATTACAAAGAACCAAGTTTGAGCTGGCTGACACCTTCCCACAAGGACTTATGACCTTTTTGTCTCGTCAAATTTTGACAATTTTTGCATATCTCCAGAACCGTAAATCCTAGAAACATGAGGACACTTCCAGCGTGTCCAGAGACCCCAAAAATGGGGAGGCGGAGCTTACTTCCATCCCTCTATCTCCTTTCGTTTTTAAGAAAATTCATTTTGTCTCGTCAGGACATGGTTGTTATCCTATAACCCTAACCCTAACCCTAACCCTAACCCTAACCCTAACCCTAACCCTAACCCTAACCCTAACCCTAACCCTAACCCTAACCCTAACCCTAACCCTAACCCGATCGACTTTTCTGGTTTTCATCCCTTATCCTGACCCTGACCCTGACCCAGACCCTATCCAGACCTTAACCACTCCCACCTGTGACGTCATCCAGGACCTATTCCAAACGACTCAGGACACTCCAAAACGCACTCTAGTAAAGTTCCTCAAACCACCTCCAACCACCCACACTTTGTCAAAAAAATGACCCAAGTCTCACCAGGTTAAATTCTTTTTGTCATGAAAGTGGGGCATGTTGGGTATCTGGGAATCCGGCTTGAGGAGAGGATCACAAAGAACCAAGTTTGAGCTGGCTGCCACCTTCCTACGAGGACTTATGACCGTTTTTTTATGGTCAAATTTTGACAATTTTTGCATATCTCCAGAACCGTAAGTCGTAGAGACATGGGGACACTTCCAGCGTGTCCGGAGACCCCAAAAATGGGGAGGCGGAGCTTACTTCCATCCCTCTATCTGCTTTCATTTTTTGTCAAAATTCATTTTTTATGGTCAAGACGTGGTTGTTATCCTATAACCTACTGCCCAACTGCCCCCAACTGCCCCCTACTGCCCCCTACTGCCCCTACTGCCCTACTGCCTCATCCAGACCCCTACCCAGACCCTAACCACTCTCACCCTGTGACGTACACTCATCTACTGCCTCACCCAGACCCCTACCCAGACCCTAACCACTCTCACCCTGTGACGTACACTCACCTACTGCCTCACCCAGACCCCTACCCTGAACCTAACCACTCCCACCTGTGACGTCACTCGGGGCCCCTTGCAGACTACTCGGGGCACCCTAAAACGCAAATGTCACAGATGATCCCAAATGTCACAAATGCTCCCAAATGTCACAGATGCTCCCAAGTGTCACAGATCCTCCCAAGTGTCACAGATGCTCCCAAATGTCACAGATGATCCCAAATGTCACAAATGCTCCCAAATGTCACAGATGATCCCAAGTGTCACACGGGCAAATGACATGTCTATGGACTCAGGAGGACGCCCTGAGTACGGGGAACCAACTCCCGTCTCGATCCAAAACTCCTACACTTAGGCCAAAAATGAATGGGAGTCTATGGCAGCTATAGGAAGGGGAGGGGCTAGAGCCACCAAATTTGGTGACAAGGTGGGAGGGGCTGGGGGACGTATACACACCAAGTCTGGTGACTGTACACCTTATGGTTCGGGAGTTATTGAGAGTGTACCTGTTTTTCAAATGAATGGGAGTCAATGGCAGCTATGTCTTAGGAAGGAGCCACACCCACCAAACTTGGAGCGTTTGTAGGTCCCCCCCATGGGTCCCTCTGAGCCCAATATGGACCCTGTACCTCTTTCACTTTTTGAGTTATTGAGAGTGTACCATCGACTTTTCTGGTTTTCATCCCTTATCCTAGTCTGAAACGTCAAAATGACCCAAAATTGTGTCACCCAGGAACACTTTCTACTGACTCAGGACACTCTGAAACGCACTCTGGTAAGGTTCCCACAAGCACCTCAAACCAAAACACTTAGTGCAAATTTTCAATCTGGCCTGGTTGAGACCATGACACAGATTGACACATGTGCATCGACTGGACACATTCTCACTTACAGACTCACCCAGACCCTATCCAGACCTTAACCACTCCCACCTGTGACGTCACTCGGGACCCCTTGCAGACCACTCGGGACACTCCAAAACACACCCTGGTCAAGTTCCCCTAGAGACCGCCCACCACAACACTTGGAGCAATTTTTGGTGTTTTGGTCAACTCAATGGACCATGGCAAATGAGGTGTCTGCGGACTCAGGGGGACGCACTGAGCACGGGGAAACAACTCCCAGCTCGATCCGACCATCCTAGCCAAACTTCAAAAATGAATGGGAGTCTATGGCAGCTATAGGAAGGGGAGGGGCCAGGACCACCAAACTTGACGGGAAGGTGGGGGGCCCCGGGGGGAGTGTACACACCAAGTTTGGTGAGATTGGCACTTATACTTTTTGACTTATTGAGAGTGCCCGATATTGTCCAATGAATGGGAGTCAATGGCAGCTATGTCAAGGAAAGGGGCCACACCCACCAAACTTTAATAGAATGTGGGTCTCCCCCATGGGTCCCTCTGAGCCCAATATGGGCCCCATACCTCTTTTACTTTTTGACTTATTGAGAGTGCCCGATCGACTTTTCTGGTTTTCATCCCTTATCCTAACCCTAACCCTAACCCTAACCCTAACCCCGGGGGGAGTGTACACACCAAGTTTGGTGAGATTGGCACTTATACTTTTTGACTTATTGAGAGTGCCCGATATTGTCCAATGAATGGGAGTCAATGGCAGCTATGTCAAGGAAAGGGGCCACACCCACCAAACTTTAATAGAATGTGGGTCTCCCCCATGGGTCCCTCTGAGCCCAATATGGGCCCCATACCTCTTTTACTTTTTGACTTATTGAGAGTGCCCGATCGACTTTTCTGGTTTTCATCCCTTATCCTGACCCTGACCCTGACCCAGACCCTATCCAGACCTTAACCACTCCCACCTGTGACGTCATCCAGGACCTATTCCAAACGACTCAGGACACTCCAAAACGCACTCTAGTAAAGTTCCTCAAACCACCTCCAACCACCCACACTTTGTCAAAAAAATGACCCAAGTCTCACCAGGTTAAATTCTTTTTGTCATGAAAGTGGGGCATGTTGGGTATCTGGGAATCCGGCTTGAGGAGAGGATCACAAAGAACCAAGTTTGAGCTGGCTGCCACCTTCCTACGAGGACTTATGACCGTTTTTTATGGTCAAATTTTGACAATTTTTGCATATCTCCAGAACCGTAAGTCGTAGAGACATGGGGACACTTCCAGCGTGTCCGGAGACCCCAAAAATGGGGAGGCGGAGCTTACTTCCATCCCTCTATCTGCTTTCATTTTTTGTCAAAATTCATTTTTTATGGTCAAGACGTGGTTGTTATCCTATAACCTAACCCTAACCCTAACCCTAACCCTAACCCTCCGCTATGGACGGCGGCGCTTCCGTCAGCCCCAACGGGGCCCTCCACCGAGGGAGCCCAGATGGATGGCCCGAGCTAGACCCCCTACCTTTGATAGGGGGCTTCAGTCTTTGACCCTAACCCTAACCCTAACCCTAACCCTAACCCCTCCTGTCTCCAACTGGAGACAGGCTCAGTCTCCACACCCTAACCCTAACCCTAACCCTTAAGAAACAAATTAAACTCATTTTATTGGAGGGGTAAAGAAACAGAAAAGCTAAGGAAAGCATATTGAAAAAAATCAGAAAAAAACAGAAAAAGGAAAAAATACCAAAAAAATACATAAATATACCTACCTAGAACCGCGAAAAAAACCCAAAACCTGAAAAGCAAAAATACTTACCTGGAAGAAACACAAACCTGAAAAGAAATCGGAAATACTTACCTGGAAAAGAAAATACTTACCTGAAAAAAGAATACTTACCTGGAAAAGGAAAATACCTACCTGAAAAAAGAAAATACTTACCTGTAAAAGAAAAAGAAAATACTTACCTGTAAAAGAAAAAGAAAATACTTACCTGTAAAACCTATAAAAGGAGAAATAATACACATTTACACAGAAGACACGGACGCTACAAGACCTGAAGAAGACACAATTACGTCGAAACGTCGTCGACAAGGCCGTCCGTAATTGAAAACGAGGAACAGAAAAGCCAAGAACGGCAGAAATTAGAGAAACAGAAAAAAACAGATAACAAGAAACAGAAAAGCCAACAAAGGCACATATAAAAGAAACAGAAAAGAACGGAAATAGACAGACAAAGAAAAGCTTATAAGCACACTACAAAAAACAGAAGAACTCCAGACAAGAGACGACACAACACCGGACTTGACATGATAAAACTTTATTATTATTAGATAGCCAAGGCGACTGGGGATGGGAGACTTGGTGGCTGACCGACACCATGATGGCCAGTGCATTCCAGTTCCCCCCTTCGGGGGGAACTGTCATATCTTTGGTTCCCTAACCTGCCCGTGCCTCTGGTCAAGCGGCGGTCACTGGGTCTCCCTTTCCTAACCCCACCCCTGTATCTGACCCTTAACCTAACCCCACCCTCACCCCATGCCTAAACCTAACCCTGAACCCAAACTAAAATCAAAAAAGATGTTTAAATAGGGAAAGAAAGAAAGAGAGAAAGGAAATAGGGGGTGCCTAAACTAATTAGAGAAACAAAGAAGAGAAAATCATCTAAATTTAGAAAGACAGAGAGAAGAACAGAACAGGGGGTGCCATATATAAGAAACAGAGACAGAAAATTAGAGAACCCTACCCCACCCCGGATTCGAAAGACAGCGAGAGAGGCAGGCCCACCTCCAGGAGCTACGGGATCCCAGCCCAGGGGACCTAGTAGCGACAGAGATATTGGGCATCCCGCGACCCAGGGAGAGGCAACGCGAGGACTAAGACCCCACAGAATTCCGCAAGAAGCGAGGTACATATATTGGGCATCCCACGCCCCAAGGAGAGGCAATAAGAGGACTAAGACCCCACAGAATTCCGCACAGAGCGAGGTACGTTTTCCGCAGAGTAAGCCCAATGGCTGGGATTCCCGTCAGCAAACGGACGGTTGGGTCTGTCTCTCTGGCGGCTGCAAGTAATCCGACCCTTACCCCATTCCATATCCTGACCCCTATTGACCCCTAGCTAACCCTAATTCCCTATTTCCTAACCCCAATCCCACTTACAAACCTAAATACAAACCTAAAATAAGGAATTACTAAATGGAAAATTTTGGGATAAATTAAATCTAAATTTAAGAGATATATAAGGAACAGAAGGACGAGGGATTTTTCAAACTCAAATTGGACACAGAGGGGAAAGGATCAAAAAACAGAAAAGCTCAGAAAAGCGTTGAATTAAGAAACAAATTAAACTCATTTTATTGGAGGGGTAAAGAAACAGAAAAGCTAAGGAAAGCATATTGAAAAAAATCAGAAAAAAAACAGAAAAAGGAAAAAATACCAAAAAAAATACATAAATATACCTACCTAGAACCGCGAAAAAAACCCAAAACCTGAAAAGCAAAAATACTTACCTGGAAGAAACACAAACCTGAAAAGAAATCGGAAATACTTACCTGGAAAAGAAAATACTTACCTGAAAAAAGAATACTTACCTGGAAAAGGAAAATACCTACCTGAAAAAAGAAAATACTTACCTGTAAAAGAAAAAGAAAATACTTACCTGTAAAAGAAAAAGAAAATACTTACCTGTAAAACCTATAAAAGGAGAAATAATACACATTTACACAGAAGACACGGACGCTACAAGACCTGAAGAAGACACAATTACGTCGAAACGTCGTCGACAAGGCCGTCCGTAATTGAAAACGAGGAACAGAAAAGCCAAGAACGGCAGAAATTAGAGAAACAGAAAAAAAACAGATAACAAGAAACAGAAAAGCCAACAAAGGCACATATAAAAGAAACAGAAAAGAACGGAAATAGACAGACAAAGAAAAGCTTATAAGCACACTACAAAAAACAGAAGAACTCCAGACAAGAGACGACACAACACCGGACTTGACATGATAAAACTTTATTATTATTAGATAGCCAAGGCGACTGGGGATGGGAGACTTGGTGGCTGACCGACACCATGATGGCCAGTGCATTCCAGTTCCCCCCTTCGGGGGGAACTGTCATATCTTTGGTTCCCTAACCTGCCCGTGCCTCTGGTCAAGCGGCGGTCACTGGGTCTCCCTTTCCTAACCCCACCCCTGTATCTGACCCTTAACCTAACCCCACCCTCACCCCATGCCTAAACCTAACCCTGAACCCAAACTAAAATCAAAAAAGATGTTTAAATAGGGAAAGAAAGAAAGAGAGAAAGGAAATAGGGGGTGCCTAAACTAATTAGAGAAACAAAGAAGAGAAAATCATCTAAATTTAGAAAGACAGAGAGAAGAACAGAACAGGGGGTGCCATATATAAGAAACAGAGACAGAAAATTAGAGAACCCTACCCCACCCCGGATTCGAAAGACAGCGAGAGAGGCAGGCCCACCTCCAGGAGCTACGGGATCCCAGCCCAGGGGACCTAGTAGCGACAGAGATATTGGGCATCCCGCGACCCAGGGAGAGGCAACGCGAGGACTAAGACCCCACAGAATTCCGCAAGAAGCGAGGTACATATATTGGGCATCCCACGCCCCAAGGAGAGGCAATAAGAGGACTAAGACCCCACAGAATTCCGCACAGAGCGAGGTACGTTTTCCGCAGAGTAAGCCCAATGGCTGGGATTCCCGTCAGCAAACGGACGGTTGGGTCTGTCTCTCTGGCGGCTGCAAGTAATCCGACCCTTACCCCATTCCATATCCTGACCCCTATTGACCCCTAGCTAACCCTAATTCCCTATTTCCTAACCCCAATCCCACTTACAAACCTAAATACAAACCTAAAATAAGGAATTACTAAATGGAAAATTTTGGGATAAATTAAATCTAAATTTAAGAGATATATAAGGAACAGAAGGACGAGGGATTTTTCAAACTCAAATTGGACACAGAGGGGAAAGGATCAAAAAACAGAAAAGCTCAGAAAAGCGTTGAATTAAGAAACAAATTAAACTCATTTTATTGGAGGGGTAAAGAAACAGAAAAGCTAAGGAAAGCATATTGAAAAAAATCAGAAAAAAACAGAAAAAGGAAAAAATACCAAAAAAATACATAAATATACCTACCTAGAACCGCGAAAAAAAACCCAAAACCTGAAAAGCAAAAATACTTACCTGGAAGAAACACAAACCTGAAAAGAAATCGGAAATACTTACCTGGAAAAGAAAATACTTACCTGAAAAAAGAATACTTACCTGGAAAAGGAAAATACCTACCTGAAAAAAGAAAATACTTACCTGTAAAAGAAAAAGAAAATACTTACCTGTAAAAGAAAAAGAAAATACTTACCTGTAAAACCTATAAAAGGAGAAATAATACACATTTACACAGAAGACACGGACGCTACAAGACCTGAAGAAGACACAATTACGTCGAAACGTCGTCGACAAGGCCGTCCGTAATTGAAAACGAGGAACAGAAAAGCCAAGAACGGCAGAAATTAGAGAAACAGAAAAAAACAGATAACAAGAAACAGAAAAGCCAACAAAGGCACATATAAAAGAAACAGAAAAGAACGGAAATAGACAGACAAAGAAAAGCTTATAAGCACACTACAAAAAACAGAAGAACTCCAGACAAGAGACGACACAACACCGGACTTGACATGATAAAACTTTATTATTATTAGATAGCCAAGGCGACTGGGGATGGGAGACTTGGTGGCTGACCGACACCATGATGGCCAGTGCATTCCAGTTCCCCCCTTCGGGGGGAACTGTCATATCTTTGGTTCCCTAACCTGCCCGTGCCTCTGGTCAAGCGGCGGTCACTGGGTCTCCCTTTCCTAACCCCACCCCTGTATCTGACCCTTAACCTAACCCCACCCTCACCCCATGCCTAAACCTAACCCTGAACCCAAACTAAAATCAAAAAAGATGTTTAAATAGGGAAAGAAAGAAAGAGAGAAAGGAAATAGGGGGTGCCTAAACTAATTAGAGAAACAAAGAAGAGAAAATCATCTAAATTTAGAAAGACAGAGAGAAGAACAGAACAGGGGGTGCCATATATAAGAAACAGAGACAGAAAATTAGAGAACCCTACCCCACCCCGGATTCGAAAGACAGCGAGAGAGGCAGGCCCACCTCCAGGAGCTACGGGATCCCAGCCCAGGGGACCTAGTAGCGACAGAGATATTGGGCATCCCGCGACCCAGGGAGAGGCAACGCGAGGACTAAGACCCCACAGAATTCCGCAAGAAGCGAGGTACATATATTGGGCATCCCACGCCCCAAGGAGAGGCAATAAGAGGACTAAGACCCCACAGAATTCCGCACAGAGCGAGGTACGTTTTCCGCAGAGTAAGCCCAATGGCTGGGATTCCCGTCAGCAAACGGACGGTTGGGTCTGTCTCTCTGGCGGCTGCAAGTAATCCGACCCTTACCCCATTCCATATCCTGACCCCTATTGACCCCTAGCTAACCCTAATTCCCTATTTCCTAACCCCAATCCCACTTACAAACCTAAATACAAACCTAAAATAAGGAATTACTAAATGGAAAATTTTGGGATAAATTAAATCTAAATTTAAGAGATATATAAGGAACAGAAGGACGAGGGATTTTTCAAACTCAAATTGGACACAGAGGGGAAAGGATCAAAAAACAGAAAAGCTCAGAAAAGCGTTGAATTAAGAAACAAATTAAACTCATTTTATTGGAGGGGTAAAGAAACAGAAAAGCTAAGGAAAGCATATTGAAAAAAATCAGAAAAAAACAGAAAAAGGAAAAAATACCAAAAAAATACATAAATATACCTACCTAGAACCGCGAAAAAAACCCAAAACCTGAAAAGCAAAAATACTTACCTGGAAGAAACACAAACCTGAAAAGAAATCGGAAATACTTACCTGGAAAAGAAAATACTTACCTGAAAAAAGAATACTTACCTGGAAAAGGAAAATACCTACCTGAAAAAAGAAAATACTTACCTGTAAAAGAAAAAGAAAATACTTACCTGTAAAAGAAAAAGAAAATACTTACCTGTAAAACCTATAAAAGGAGAAATAATACACATTTACACAGAAGACACGGACGCTACAAGACCTGAAGAAGACACAATTACGTCGAAACGTCGTCGACAAGGCCGTCCGTAATTGAAAACGAGGAACAGAAAAGCCAAGAACGGCAGAAATTAGAGAAACAGAAAAAAACAGATAACAAGAAACAGAAAAGCCAACAAAGGCACATATAAAAGAAACAGAAAAGAACGGAAATAGACAGACAAAGAAAAGCTTATAAGCACACTACAAAAAACAGAAGAACTCCAGACAAGAGACGACACAACACCGGACTTGACATGATAAAACTTTATTATTATTAGATAGCCAAGGCGACTGGGGATGGGAGACTTGGTGGCTGACCGACACCATGATGGCCAGTGCATTCCAGTTCCCCCCTTCGGGGGGAACTGTCATATCTTTGGTTCCCTAACCTGCCCGTGCCTCTGGTCAAGCGGCGGTCACTGGGTCTCCCTTTCCTAACCCCACCCCTGTATCTGACCCTTAACCTAACCCCACCCTCACCCCATGCCTAAACCTAACCCTGAACCCAAACTAAAATCAAAAAAGATGTTTAAATAGGGAAAGAAAGAAAGAGAGAAAGGAAATAGGGGGTGCCTAAACTAATTAGAGAAACAAAGAAGAGAAAATCATCTAAATTTAGAAAGACAGAGAGAAGAACAGAACAGGGGGTGCCATATATAAGAAACAGAGACAGAAAATTAGAGAACCCTACCCCACCCCGGATTCGAAAGACAGCGAGAGAGGCAGGCCCACCTCCAGGAGCTACGGGATCCCAGCCCAGGGGACCTAGTAGCGACAGAGATATTGGGCATCCCGCGACCCAGGGAGAGGCAACGCGAGGACTAAGACCCCACAGAATTCCGCAAGAAGCGAGGTACATATATTGGGCATCCCACGCCCCAAGGAGAGGCAATAAGAGGACTAAGACCCCACAGAATTCCGCACAGAGCGAGGTACGTTTTCCGCAGAGTAAGCCCAATGGCTGGGATTCCCGTCAGCAAACGGACGGTTGGGTCTGTCTCTCTGGCGGCTGCAAGTAATCCGACCCTTACCCCATTCCATATCCTGACCCCTATTGACCCCTAGCTAACCCTAATTCCCTATTTCCTAACCCCAATCCCACTTACAAACCTAAATACAAACCTAAAATAAGGAATTACTAAATGGAAAATTTTGGGATAAATTAAATCTAAATTTAAGAGATATATAAGGAACAGAAGGACGAGGGATTTTTCAAACTCAAATTGGACACAGAGGGGAAAGGATCAAAAAACAGAAAAGCTCAGAAAAGCGTTGAATTAAGAAACAAATTAAACTCATTTTATTGGAGGGGTAAAGAAACAGAAAAGCTAAGGAAAGCATATTGAAAAAAATCAGAAAAAAACAGAAAAAGGAAAAAATACCAAAAAAATACATAAATATACCTACCTAGAACCGCGAAAAAAACCCAAAACCTGAAAAGCAAAAATACTTACCTGGAAGAAACACAAACCTGAAAAGAAATCGGAAATACTTACCTGGAAAAGAAAATACTTACCTGAAAAAAGAATACTTACCTGGAAAAGGAAAATACCTACCTGAAAAAAGAAAATACTTACCTGTAAAAGAAAAAGAAAATACTTACCTGTAAAAGAAAAAGAAAATACTTACCTGTAAAACCTATAAAAGGAGAAATAATACACATTTACACAGAAGACACGGACGCTACAAGACCTGAAGAAGACACAATTACGTCGAAACGTCGTCGACAAGGCCGTCCGTAATTGAAAACGAGGAACAGAAAAGCCAAGAACGGCAGAAATTAGAGAAACAGAAAAAAACAGATAACAAGAAACAGAAAAGCCAACAAAGGCACATATAAAAGAAACAGAAAAGAACGGAAATAGACAGACAAAGAAAAGCTTATAAGCACACTACAAAAAACAGAAGAACTCCAGACAAGAGACGACACAACACCGGACTTGACATGATAAAACTTTATTATTATTAGATAGCCAAGGCGACTGGGGATGGGAGACTTGGTGGCTGACCGACACCATGATGGCCAGTGCATTCCAGTTCCCCCCTTCGGGGGGAACTGTCATATCTTTGGTTCCCTAACCCTAACCCTAACCCTAACCCTAACCCAATACGGGGGAAATAAGCACAGTCGCGCGCAACCTCCGCTGGGGTCTGGAGTCGAGCCTGCAGGTTGGAGGAACCAACCGCCGAAGCGCCGGTAACCGGGGCCGACGGAGGCCCTCCTATGGCAGGCCACGTTTGCAGATCGGTCTGGGTGGGAAAAAGATGAGCCATGGGAGTCCCCCTGACAGACTCCAGTGACTAAGTGTTAAAAGACTTTGAAATATTTTCCATCAGAGCTTGTCGAAAGACTCGCTCTTACATATCTGCGGAAGGGGTTTTTTCGCGTAAGGCCCCAGGATCCCTCCAGACCCTTGTATCTCCCTGGGCTACTCCAGCTGATTTCGTATCCACCCCATGCTGGAGGACTTAGAAAAAAAACCCAAAATTGTACCCATGGTATGGCTGGGATGAGCTACTCCAGCTGATTTCGTATCCACCCCATGCTGGAGGACTTAGAAAAAAAACCCAAAATTGTACCCATGGTATGGCTGGGATGAGCTACTCCAGCTGATTTCGTATCCACCCCATGCTGGAGGACTTAGAAAAAAAACCCAAAATTGTACCCATGGTATGGCTGGGATGAGCTACTCCAGCTGATTTCGTATCCACCCCATGCTGGAGGACTTAGAAAAAAAACCAAGAATTGTACCCATGGTATGGCTGGGATGAGCTACTCCAGTTGATTTCGTATCCACCCCATGCTGGACTTCCAGGGCTGGAAGGGAGCTGTCCAGCCTCACTAGCCCAGCCAAGGCGCACTATTCTGGGGCACAGCAGCGTGACACAGACCCCCCCCTGTCCTGGAGGTGGGACACTTTTTTTATTTTTTTTCGTTTACCATTAATATTATAATTATTACTATTAATTCCTTTTGTTAATTTCAGCTCTGGATCTCCTAACCTCCGCCTGCACCATGGATCTCCCCGCACCAGAAGCAGTCCGCTCTGGGTCTCTTAACCTGCGCGTGCACCACGGATCTCCCAGCTAAACCAGAGGCACCATGGAGCTCCACGCAGCGGCCTACTCTGGCTATTTTAACCCAAAAACGCTGCATGCATGTCCGCGTGGCGCATTTCATATTAACCTGCAGACAGGGTTTTTCCGCGTAAGGCCCCAGAATCCCTCCAGACCCTTGTATCTCCCTGGGCTACTCCAGTTGATTTCGTATCCACCCCATGCTGGAGGACTTAGAAAATATTTTTTTCCCAAAATTGTTCCCCTGGTAAAGTGCTGAAGAGCTACTCCAATTGATTTCGTATCCACCCCATGCTGGACTTCCAGGAGAGGAGGGGCGCTTTCACGCGTCACTAGCCCAGCCAAGGCGCACTATTCTGGGGCACAGCAGCGTGACACAGACCCCCCCTAACCTGGAGGTGGGACACTTTTTTTATTTTTTTTCGTTTACCATTAATATTATAATTATTACTATTAATTCCTTTTGTTAATTTCAGCTCTGGATCTCCTAACCTCCGCCTGCACCATGGATCTCCCCGCACCAGAAGCAGTCCGCTCTGGGTCTCTTAACCTGCGCGTGCACCACGGATCTCCCAGCTAAACCAGAGGCACCATGGAGCTCCACGCAGCGGCCTACTCTGGCTATTTTAACCCAAAAACGCTGCATGCATGTCCGCGTGGCGCATTTCATATTAACCTGCAGACAGGGTTTTTCCGCGTAAGGCCCCAGAATCCCTCCAGACCCTTGTATCTCCCTGGGCTACTCCAGTTGATTTCGTATCCACCCCATGCTGGACTTCCAGGGCTGGAAGGGAGCTGTCCAGCCTCACTAGCCCAGCCAAGGTGCACTATTCTGGGGCACAGCTGCGTGACACAGACCCCCTCCTGTCCTGGAGGTTGGATTTTTTTTCTTTTTTTTCTTTTCTTTTCTCTTTTATCATCATCATTATTAATATCATTATTAATATTATTATAATTGTTTTTTGTTAACTTTTTTTTTTATTATTATTATATATTTCTTTTTTTTCCTCCTTTGAGCTACTTCAATTAAATTCGTATCAACCCCATGCTGGAGAACTTAGAAAAAAAAACAAGAATTGTTCCCATGGTAAAGCTGGGATGAGCTACTCCAGCTGATTTCGTATCCACCCCATGCTGGAGAACTTAGAAAAAAAACCAAGAATTGTTCCCATGGTAAAGCTGGGATGAGCTACTCCAGCTGATTTCGTATCCACCCCATGCTGGAGAACTTAGAAAAAAAAATCAAAATTGTACCCATGGTATGGCTGGGATGAGCTACTCCAGTTGATTTCGTATCCACCCCATGCTGGAGGACTTAGAAAAAAAACCAAGAATTGTACCCATGGTATGGCTGGGATGAGCTACTCCAGCTGATTTCGTATCCACCCCATGCTGGACTTCCAGGGCTGGAAGGGAGCTGTCCAGCCTCACTAGCCCAGCCAAGGTGCACTATTCTGGGGCACAGCTGCGTGACACAGACCCCCTCCTGTCCTGGAGGTTGGATTTTTTTCTTTTTTGTCTTTTCTTTTCTCTTTTATCATCATCATTATTAATATCATTATTAATATTATTATAATTGTTTTTTTTTTACTTTTTTTTATTATTATATATTTCTTTTTTTTTCCTCCTTTGAGCTACTTCAATTAAATTCGTATCAACCCCATGCTGGACTTCCAGGGCTGGAAGGGAGCTGTCCAGCTTCACAAGCCCAGCCAAGGTGCACTATTCTGGGGCAGAGCAGCGTGGCACAGACCCCCTCCTGTCCTGGAGGTTGGACTTTATAAGTTTTAGTTTTTATTTTATTTGCCAGGAATAATGAATGGAGAAATATCTTAAAGAAAGCAAATACAGTCACATCACCACTGATTTATTAAATTTTTTTATTTTTTTACTGTATTTCGTTTGGATCTGAGCACACGTGCACATTGACCGCGCACTTGACGTCTACTTCTCAACGTGTAGGTTAACAATGGTCTTTTCCTTCTGGGTTGTGTCCCTCTATTTGGGGCATACGAAGAATCGCTCTGAGAAGGGTCGCTATCAGGCGTGAAGTCGCTCCCAGAAGAACAGCTTTGAGAAGAGGCGCTATCAGGCGTGAAGTCGCTCCCAGAAGAACAGCTTTGAGAAGAGGCGCTGCCTGGACTGTAGCAGCTCCCAGAAGCTTGATCAGGGCTTGTTGATCCAGTGGCCCGACTGGATGTTGGTGAGGACGGCGAAGGACCGGCAGGGGGGCTGTGTGAAGGCCCGCAGTCCGCTTCCTCCTCAAGACCATCACCTGATGATTCTGACATGGAGAGGAGGGAAGGTTCGGCGGTGTCATGTACCGTAGTATGTGGTGGCTTGACGGCTGCCTCGAAATTCTGACGGATCTCAGCCAGCTCTGACGCGGTGCGGTGGAGCGCGTAGAATTTGTCTGCTGTCCGTGTGTCATGACACATGGTCTTTGAAATGTTGATCCGGTCACTTGGTGACAAAGTATTCCTTGCCTTGAAAAATAGAGATGGTTCTTCAATATTATGCCTTTTAATTTTATGTTTATTACGTGGAAAAGTGATATAATTACTTACGTATGTGGCTATTGAATGTCCGGAAATCGGTGAATGTAGGGCGCCCAGGAAATCCCATGTCAAGCCAGGCGGCTTGCATCGGCACGATGAGTTTCTCGATTTTTGTGAAGTTTTCGGTGAAGAGAAGAAGGTCTGTGGGTGGGTTTAGTTTCTGTCTGATGATCATCCAC
>NW_023396481.1:0-22642 GCF_011125445.2 Fundulus heteroclitus
CCCAGTACAGGATTTGGACCAAACTAACAGAGTACACTCACCCAGTGATGATACAAACACAAACCATGTTAGCGGCTAACGGTTAGCATGTTGCTAACCGGAAGTAGCTCTAGGAAGCCTGTACAAACTTGCTTGACAGGATTTGGTGAATTTGAGGATTTTCTCCCTTTTAGGCACTTCTCAGTACAGATTTCAACCAAACTAACAGAGTAACATCCACCCGGTGATACTGAACACAGCCATGCTAGCGGCTAACCGTTAGCATGTTGCTAACCGGAAATAGCTTTAGGAAGTCCTACCAACTGCTGCTTAGCCAGAGTTCTTCTGCCTTTACAGACAGAGAGGGCTGCAGCTGTCAGGAGTCTCCATGACAACGCTGCTAGCAAGAGGCTCCTAGGAGGTCCATTGACTTAACATGGCACCTTTCAACGGCCGCTGCGAGGGCTGTGAAGACCGTAGGAACCTGAAATTCGCAAGTGTGTTACTTCCTGTTGCTATTCTGACGGTACGGTACGCACCAAGTGGCAGGCGCCTTGCTAAATTTCTTCAGAAATTTTTCTAGTTACTATTAGTTTTATATTCCACGATAAATGCGGCCGAACTGTAGCGTGCACCCCACGATATAGGGTACCAAAACTTGTGGCTCGGTCGGGAATAGTGTGCTACTACTTTTATTGGGGTTTCGAGTTTCCATGGCAACAAAATTAGCGAAAAACCACCCCCCAAAAAAACCCATATTAATGAATGGAGTCGGGTGGTAGGTAGAAAGAAAGCCTCAAAAAAGCCTCAAAATGACCATTTTCAACGCTGTACTGTGTCGTCATGCTTTCACCTACGAACACCGTTTAACTTCCAGTTTGTAGATATATCTGTGAACTACTCAGAAGTGAAAACGGGATGTGGATATCTGTTATCGTCTCCTTCACAAGTTACTCCTCAAAGCTCATGTCCAAAAATCAGCGAAATCATCGTTTACAATGAAAGTCAATGACGGAATTCTCTCAACCGCTAGGGGGCCACTCTAGCTTTTTTAAAGATTCAAAACTCCGAACAACTTGACCTTACTCGCTCAATTTTCACTCTACGTAGACAAATTATACATCAAAACGTAGGTATTTTTGTCAGGATTCGGGAAATGTAACCCTCATTGGTGTGGCATTTATAGATTTTTCGCAAATCACCTCAGACCGACACAAACCCGAAACCTCCCCCATTCATTTCCTATGGAGCGGTTTTAAAAATGACGTCTAAAAATCCAAAACATCACATGTTTCGCATCGTCGCTACTCCTAAACCGTTTTATGTACAGACATGAGGCTTTTCACACATGAATGTCCCAACCCTTCTGGCACTCACCAGAAAAAGGGAATTTTGTGGATAACTGTTACGGTTTTTCCGCAGGAACCAATTTGTTCGGGAGAGTAGCGAATGTGCAAAATCCTAAAACGCTTTGGAGCTGCATTTTCCCACATCAACCACTTTTTTACATCGTCGCTGTGCTACACCGTTTTGTAAAAATAAAAAATGAGTACATGGTCCTCAAAAGCCTGCTGATACTCACAGGTGAAAGAATTATTTGATATCTCTTATACTTTTTAGCCACAGCGATTTGTTCGGGACCATTTCAGAGGATTTCTGAAATTCATAAAAATGTCTTTAGATCATAATTTTTACGCCTTTATTAAACTTTTTCCAGCAAAAACGATAGCAAGTCTTCTTCCCTATCCGTTACGAAATAAACACAGAAAAAAATTACGTCTCTACCATTTTACGGGTTCCGGAGAAAGAATCGTGCGTTGTTCGAGGCAAAGTTCTCCATTATAATCCAATAGGCTGACTTGGACACCAAGTGTCTGCACTTTTTAGACTGGCCCGCTGCAGCGTGTCAGTGAGTTTCCATGACGACGGAACTCTGAGGGCCAGTGGGAGACGTTCCATTGAGATACAATGGCAACTTTCACGCTCACTGCAGCGGCTGTGATTAATGTAGAGGAAATCTGAAATTCGCACAGTCACTTCCTCAACATTTTAAAAATTTCATGTGACTTCAGTCATGTGTCAGTTTCTGTGCCATTTTGGATTCACATGCTTTCCTATTGGGCCTTTGCTTCTAACAGGACCTGGCATGATGCCAGACACCACAAGACCCAATTGGCCAATACAGCACCACCCACATGTGGAAATGCACTACACACCATTTGGTCAAATGTTGAGTTCTGGGCCCAGATGTGGTGAGGCTGAGTTTCTAAAGGAGGGCCAATCTGTCCATGAACTTTTGTCGACGTTTGGTGACCTTAAGTATTGGCACCCCTATTTGAGGCAACTCCCAGTACAAGGATTTGGACAAAACTGAGAGGAGTACAATCACCCTGGTGATACTGAACACAATGTTGTTAGCGGCTAACAGTTAGCATGTTGCTACCGGAAGTAGCTTTAGGAAGGTCTCACCAACTTCTGCTTCACAGAATCTGTTCTTCCTTTAGAGAGAAGCTCACAGAAATTGGGCTACGTGGCATATAAGCATCCCTTTCTCCAGCTATGAG
This sequence comes from Fundulus heteroclitus, assembly GCF_011125445.2. NCBI lineage: Eukaryota > Metazoa > Chordata > Actinopteri > Cyprinodontiformes > Fundulidae > Fundulus > Fundulus heteroclitus. Next base: position 2,544 of record NW_023396481.1, read on the forward strand.
GCTGTTCAAACATCCATGTTTTCAATGGGGGACCAAACCCCTTATGGTCCCAGTACTATGCATGACACCTTATATGGCGCACAGTATAGCTCAGATGAAAGTGCAGGCTTTGCATGCAAGAGGGTCGGTGGGTTCGAAACCCCAGCGGTAAGTGACTAAGATTTTTGTGTTATAATGCTCACAGTGTGTATATTAAAATATGGTATGCTGATCCCATGAAGTATTTTTTTAGTACCACCCGCCATTTTGAGTTACCATGGCAACATTATAAATGACTTATTTTCTCCCTATTTGAGGCTCATCCCAGTACAGGATTTGGACCAAAACTAACAAGAGTACACTAACCCAGTGATACCAACACAACCATGTAAGCGGCTAACAGTTTAGCCATGTTGCTAACCGGAAGTAGCTCTAGGAAGCCTGTTACAACTTCTGCTTGACAGATTTGGTGAATTTTAGGATTTTCTCCCTTTTTAGGCACTTCTCAGTACAGGATTTCAACCAAACTAACAGAGTACACTCATCACCCGCTGATACTGAACACAACCATGCTAGCGGCTAACCGTTAGCATGTTGCTAACCGCGAAATAGCTTTAGGAAGGTCCTACCCAACAGCTGCTTAGCCAGAGTTCTTCTGCTTTACAGCACAGAGAGGGCTGTAGCTGTCCGAGTGAAGTCTCCATGACACAACGCTGGCTAGCAAGAGGCTCCTCAATGACTTAACAGTGGCACCTTTCAACGGCAGCTGCGAGGGCTGTGAAGACCGTACGGAACCTGAAATCGCAGTGTTTACTTCCTGTTGCCTATTTCCTGACGTACGGTACGCACCAAGTGGCATGGGCCGCCTTGCCGTAAATGTCGTCAGAAATTTTTCTAGTTAATTTAATATTCTTTATTTTTCTTCCTTCCACGATTATGCGGCCCAAAACATAGCGTGCACCCCCCACAATATAGCATCAAAACCTGTGCTCGATCTCGAGATGTGTGCTACTACTTTTATTGGGATTTCGAGTTACCATGGCAACAAAATAAGCGAAAAACCACCCCAAAACACCCCCATAGGAATGAATGGAGTCTGGTAGAAAGAAAGCCTCAAAAAAGCCCTCCAAATGACCAATTTTCAACGCTGTACTGTGTCGCCATGCTTTCACCTACGAACACCATTTAACTTCCAGTTTGTAGATATATCTGTGAACTACTCAGAAGTGAAACGGGATGTGGATATCTTTTAATCGTCTCTTCACAGTTACTCCCTCAAAGCTCATGTCCGAAAATCAGCGAAATCATCGTTTACAATGAAAGTCAATGACGGAATTCTCCAACCGCTAGAGTGGCCCACTCTAGCTTTTTTAAAGATTTCAAAACTCCGAACAACTTGACCTTTCTCGCTCAATTTTCACTCTACGTAGACAAATTATACATCAAAACGTAGGTATTTTTGTCAGGATTCGGGAAATGTAACCCTCATTGGTGTGGCATTTATAGATTTTTCGCAAATCACCTCAGACCGACACAAACCCGAAACCTCCCCCATTCATTTCCTATGGAGCGGTTTTGAAAAATGACGTCTAAAAATCCCAAAACATCACATGTTTTCGCATCGTCGCTACTCCTAAACCGTTTTATGTACAGACATGAGACTTTCACACATGAATGTCCCAACCCTTCTGGCACTCAAGAAAAATGAAATTTTGTGGATAACTGTTACGGTTTTTCCACAGGAACAATTTGTTCGGGAGTAGCGAATGTGCAAAATCCTGAAATCGCTTTGGAGCTGCATTTTCCCACATCATCCACTTTTTTACATCGTCGCTGTGCCTACACCGATTTTTGTAAAATATGGAAAATGAGCTACATGGTCATCAAAAGCCTGCTGATACTCACAGTGAAAGAATTATTTGATATCTCTTATACTTTTTTAGCCAGAGCGATTTGTTCGGGATCATTTTCAGAGGATTTCTGAAATTTCATAAAAATGTCCTTTAGATCATAATTTTTTACGCCTTTATTAAACTTTTTCCAGCAAAAACCGATAGCAAGTCTTCTTCCCCTATCCGTTACGAAATAAACACAGAAAAAATTACGTCTCTACCATTTACGGTTCCGGAGAAATCGTGCGTTGTTCGAGGCAAAGTTCTCCATTATAATCCAATAGGCTGACTTGGACAAAAAGTGTCTGCACTTCTTTTAGACTGGCCCGCTGCAGCTGTGTCAGTGAGTTTCCATGACGACGGAACTCTGAGGGCCAGTGGGAGACGTTCCATTGAGATACAATGGCAACTTTCATCGCTCACTGCAGTGGCTGTGATTAATGTAGAAATCTGAAATTCGCACAGTCACTTCCTCTTAACATTTTAAAATTTTCATGTGACTTTCAGTCATATGTCAGTTTTCTGTGCCCTTTTGGATTTCACATGCTTTCCTATTGGGCCTTTGCTTTCTAACAGGACCTGGCATGATGCCCAGACATGACCCAATTGGCCAATACAGCACCACCCACATGTGGGAAATGGCACTACACACCATTTTGGTCAAATGTTGAGTTCTGGGCCCAGATGTGGTGAGGCTGAGTTTCTAAAGGAGGCCAATCTGTCCCATGAACTTTTGTCACGTTTGGTGACATTAAGTATTGGCACCCCTATTTGAGGCACTTCCCAGTACAGGATTTGGACCAAACTGACAGAGTACAATCACCCCGGTCGATACTGAACACAACCATGTTAGCGGCTAACAGTTAGCATGTTGCTAACCGGAAGTACCTCTAGGAAGGTTTCACCAACTTCTGCTTAACAGAGTCTGTTCTTACTTTAGAGAGAAAGCTCCACAAGAAATTTGGGCTACGTGGCATAAAGCATATCCCAGCTATGAGGTGTCAAACATCCAATGCTTTTCAATGGGGGATTAAACCCCTTATGGCTCCCAATAATGCATGCCCATATATGGCGCTACAGTATAGCTCAGAGGGAGAGTGCAGGCTTAGCATGCAAGAGGTCGTGGGATCGATTCCCGGTGTGGGAGACTTAGGAGTTTTGTATTATAATCCCCACAGTGTGTATATTAAAAACATGTGTGCTGATCCATGAAGTATTTTTTGTACCACCCCCGCCAGTTTGAGTTACCATGGCAACGTTACAAACAACGTATTTTCTCCCTATTTGAGGCTCATCCCAGTACAGGATTTGGACCAAACTAACAGAGTACACTCACCCAGTGATACCTAAACACAACCATGTTAGCGGCTAACGGTTAGCATGTTGCTAACCGGAAGTAGCTCTAGGAAGCCTGTACAAACTTCTGCTTGACAGATTTGGTGAATTTTAGGATTTTCTCCCTTTTAGGCACTTCTCAGTACAGGATTTCAACCAAACTAACAGAGTAACATCACCCGGTGATACTGAACACAGCCATGCTAGCGGCTAACCGTTAGCATGTTGCTAACCAGGAAGTAGCTTTAGGAAGGTCCTACCAACTGCTGCTTAGCCAGAGTTCTTCTGCCTTTACAGACAGAGAGAGGGCTGCAGCTGTCAGTGAGTCTCCATGACAACGCTGCTAGCAAGAGGCTCCTAGGAGGTCCATTGACTTAACATGGCACCTTTCAACGGCCGCTGCGGGGGCTGTGAAGACCGTAGGAAGCTGAAATTCGCAGTGTTGCTTCCTGTTGCTATTTCTGACGGTACGGTACGCACCAAGTGGCAGGCGCCTTGCTAAATTTCTTCAGAAATTTTTCTAGTTAGGCGCCTGCCATAGCATTTGCAATGAGGAGGCAGTGCTGTGCGAAGCACAGCACTGCCTCCAATGCAAATGCATGGAGGCACCTATTACTATTCACCTCTAAACGGATTATTTATTATTCTTAATTTTTCTTCCGTCACGATTAATGCGGCCCGAACCGTAGCGAGCACCCCCACAATATAGGTATCAAAACGTGTGGCTCGATTACGAGATGTGTGCTGGTACTTTTATTGGGGTTTCGAGTTACCATGGCAACAAAATTAGCGAAAAACCACCCCCAAAAAACCCATAGGAATGAATGGAGTCGGGTAGAAAGAAAGCCTCAAAAAAGCCTCCAAATGACCATTTTCAACGCTGTACTGTGTCGTCATGCTTTCACCTACGAACACCGTTTAACTTCCAGTTTGTAGATATATCTGTGACCTACTCAGAAGTGAAAACGGGATGTGGATATCTTTTATCGTCTCTTCACAGTTACTCCTCAAAGCTCATGTCCGAAAATCAGCGAAATCATCGTTTACAATGAAAGTCAATGACGGAATTCTCCAACCGCTAGAGTGGCCCACTCTAGCTTTTTTAAAGATTTCAAAACTCCGAACAACTTGACCTTTACTCGCTCAATTTTCACTCTACGTAGACAAATTATACATCAAAACGTAGGTATTTTTGTCAGGATTCGGGAAATGTAACCCTCATTGGTGTGGCATTTATAGATTTTTCGCAAATCACCTCAGAGCGACACAAACCTGAAACCTCCCCCATTCATTTCCTATGGAGCGGTTTTGAAAAATGACGTCTAAAAATCCAAAACATCACATGTTTTCGCATCGTCGCTACTCCTAAACCGTTTTATGTACAGACATGAGACTTTCACACATGAATGTCCCAACCCTTCTGGCACTCAAGAAAAATGAATTTTGTGGATAACTGTTACGGTTTTTCCACAGGAACAATTTGTTCGGGAGTAGCGAATGTGCAAAATCCTGAAATCGCTTTGGAGCTGCATTTTCCCACATCATCCACTTTTTTACATCGTCGCTGTGCCTACACCGATTTTTGTAAAAATATGAAAATGAGCTACATGGTCATCAAAAGCCTGCTGATACTCACAGTGAAAGAATTATTTTGATATCTCTTATACTTTTTTAGCCAGAGCGATTTGTTCGGAACCATTTTCAGAGGATTTCTGAAATTTCATAAAAATGTCCTTTAGATCATAATTTTTTACGCCTTTATTAAACTTTTTCCAGCAAAAACCGATAGCAAGTCTTCTTCCCCTATCCTTTACGAAATAAACACAGAAAAAATTACGTCTCTACCATTTACGGTTCCGGAGAAATCGTGCGTTGTTCGAGGCAAAGTTCTCCATTATAATCCAATGGGACTTATTGTGACCAAAGTGTCTGCACTTCGGCCGCTGCAGGTGTGTGAGTGAGTTTCCATGACGACGGAACTCTGAGGGCCAGAGCTAGACGCTCCATTGAGATACAATGGCAACTTTCATCGCTCACTGCAGTGGCTGTGATTAATGTAGAAATCTGAAATTCGCACAGTCACTTCCTCTTAACATTTTAAAATTTCCATGTGACTTTCAGCCATGTGTCAGTTTTCTGTGCCATTTTGGATCAAACCACTTATGTTTCCAATAATGCATGCCCATATATGGCGCTACAGTGTAGCACAGATGGAAAGTGCAGGCTTTGCATGCAAGAGGTCGTGGGATCGATTCCCGGTATGGAAAACTTGGAGTTTTGTATTATAATCCTCACAGTGTGAATATCAAAACATGTGTGCTGATCCCATGAAGTATTTTTTGTACCACCCGCCATTTTGAGTTACCATGGCAACGTTATAAATGACGTTTTTTCTCCCTATTTGAGGCACATCCCAGTACAGGATTTGGACCAAACTGACAGAGTACACTCACCCAGTGATACCATACACAACCATGTTAGCGGCTAACGGTTAGCATGTTGCTAACCGGAATTAGCTCTAGGAAGCCTGTACAAACTTCTGCTTGACAGATTTGGTGAATTTTAGGATTTTCTCCCTTTTTAGGCACTTCTCAGTACAGGATTTCAACCAAACTAACAGAGTAACATCACCCGGTGATACTGAACACAGCCATGCTAGCGGCTAACCGTTAGCATGTTGCTAACCGGAAATAGCTTTAGGAAGGTCCTACCAACAGCTGCTTAGCCAGAGTTCTTCAACCTTTACAGACAGAGAGGGCTGTAGCTGTCAGTGAGTCTCCATGACAACGCTGCTAGCAAGAGGCTCCTAGGAGGTCCATTGACTTAACATGGCACCTTTCAACGGCCGCTGCGAGGGCTGTGAAGACCGTAGGAACCTGAAATTCGCAGTGTTACTTCCTGTTGCTATTTCTGACGGTACGGTACGCACCAAGTGGCAGGCGCCTTGCTAAATTTCTTCAGAAATTTTTCTAGTTATTCTTTATTTTTCTTACATCACGATTAATGGGGCCCGAACCGTAGCGTGCACCCCCACAATATAGGTATCAAAACCTGCGGCTCGATTACGAGATGTGTGCTACTACATTTATTGGGATTTCGAGTTACCATGGCAACAAAATTAGCGAAAAACCACCCCCAAAAAACCCATAGGAATGAATGGAGTCCAGTCGAAAGAAAGCCTCAAAAAAGCCTCCAATTGACCATTTTCAAACGCTGTACTGTATCGTCATGCTTCCACCTATGAACACCATTTAACTTCCAGTTTGTAGATATTTCTGTGAACTACTCAGAAGTGAAAACGGGATGTGGATATCTTTTATCGTCTCTTCACAGTTACTCCTCAAAGCTCATGTCCAAAAATCAGCGAAATCATCGTTTACAATGAAAGTCAATGACGGAATTCTCCAACCGCTAGAGTGGCCCACTCTAGCTTTTTTAAAGATTTCAAAACTCCGAACAACTTGACCTTACTCGCTCAATTTTCACTCTATGTAGACTAATTATACATCAAAACGTAGGTATTTTTGTCAGGATTCGGGAAATGTAACCCTCATTGGTGTGGCATTTATAGATTTTTCGCAAATCACCTCAGACCGACACAAACCCGAAACCTCCCCCATTCATTTCCTATGGAGCGGTTTTGAAAAATGACGTCTAAAAATCCAAAACATCACATGTTTTCGCATCGTCGCTACTCCTAAACCGTTTAATGTACAGACATGAGACTTTCACACATGAATGTCCCAACCCTTCTGGCACTCACAAAAAAGGAATTTTGTGGATAACTGTTACGGTTTTTCCACAGGAACAATTTGTTCGGGAGTAGCGAATGTGCAAAATCCTGAAATCGCTTTGGAGCTGCATTTTCCCACATCATCCACTTTTTTACATCGTCGCTGTGCCTACACCGATTTTTGTAAAAATATGAAAATGAGCTACATGGTCATCAAAAGCCTGCTGATACTCACAGTGAAAGAATTATTTTGATATCTTTTATACTTTTTTAGCCAGAGCGATTTGTTCGGGATCATTTTCAGAGGATTTCTGAAATTTCATAAAAATGTCCTTTAGATCATAATTTTTTACGCCTTTATTAAACTTTTTCCAGCAAAAACCGATAGCAAGTCTTCTTCCCCTATCCTTTACGAAATAAACACAGAAAAAATTACGTCTCTACCATTTACGGTTCCGGAGAAATCGTGCGTTGTTCGAGGCAAAGTTCTCCATTATAATCCAATAGGCAGACTTGGACACCAAGTGTCTGCACTTTTTTAGACTGGCCCGCTGCAGCTGTGTCAGTGAGTTTCCATGACGACGGAACTCTGAGGGCCAGTGGGAGACGTTCCATTGAGATATAATGGCAACTTTCGACGCCAGCTGCAGCGGCTGTGATTAATGTAGAAATCTGAAATTCGCACAGTCACTTCCTCTTAACATTTTAAAATTTTCATGTGACTTTCAGCCTTGTGTCAGTTTTCTGTGCCATTTTGGATGTCACATGCTTTCCTATTGGGCCTTTGCTTCCAACAGGACCTGGCATGATGCCCAGACACGACCCAATTGGCCAATACAGCACCACCCACCTGTGGGAAATGGTGCTACACACCATTTTGGTCAAATGTTGAGTTCTGGGCCCAGATGTGGTGAGGCTGAGTTGCTAAAGGAGGCCAATCTGACCCATGAACTTTGGTCACGTTTGGTGACATTAAGTATTGGCACCCCTATTTGAGGCACTTCCCAGTACAGGATTTGGACCAAACTGACAGAGTATATTCACCCGGTGATACTGAACACAACCATGCTAGCGGCTAACGGTTAGCATGTTGCTAACCTGAAGTAGCTCTAGGAACGTCTCACCAACTTTTGCTTCACAGAGTCTGTTCGTACTGTAGAGAGAAAGCTCCACAAGAAATTTGGGCTACGTCGCATAAAGCATATGCCAGCTATGAGGTGTCAAACATCCAATGCTTTTCAATGGGGGATTAAACCCCTTATGCTCCTAATAATGCATGACCATATATGGTGCTACAGTATAGCTCAGAGGGAGAGTGCAGGCTTAGCATGCAAGAGGTCATGGGATCGATTCCCGGTGTGGGAGACTTGGAGTTTTGTATTATAACCCCCACAGTGTGTACATTAAAACATGTGTGCTGATCCCATGAAGTATTTTTTTGTTCCACCCGCCATTTTGAGTTACCATGGCAACGTTACAAACGATGTATTTTCTCCCTATTTGCAGCTCATCCCAGTACAGGATTTGGACCAAACTAACAGAGTACACTCACCCAGTGATACTAAGCACAACCTTGTTAGCGGCTAACGGTTAGCATGTTGCTAACCGGAAGTAGCTCTAGGAAGCCTGTACAAACTCCTGCTTGACAGATTTGGTGAATTTTAGGATTTTCTCCGTTTTCAGGAACTTCTCAGTACAGGATTTCAACCAAACTAACAGAGTAACATCACCCAGTGATACTGAACACAACCATGCTAGAGGCTAACTGTTAGCATGTTGCTAACCAGAAGTAGCTATAGGAAGGTCCTATCAACATCTGCTTTTCCAGGGTTCTTCTGCCTTTATAGACAGAGAGAGGGCTGCAGCTGTCAGTGAGTCTCCATGACAACGCTGCTAGCAAGAGGCTCCTAGGAGGTCCATTGACTTAACATGGCACCTTTCAACGGCCGCTGCGGGGGCTGTGAAGACCTTAGGAAGCTGAAATTCGCAGTGTTTTTTCCTGTTGCTATTTCTGACGGTACCGTATGCACCAAGTGGCAGGCGCCTTGCTAAATTTCTTCAGAAATTTTTCTAGTTATTCTTAATTTTTCTTCCGTCACGATTAATGCGGCCCGAACCGTAGCGAGCACCCCCACAATATAGGTATCAAAACGTGTGGCTCGATTACGAGATGTGTGCTGGTACTTTTATTGGGGTTTCGAGTTACCATGGCAACAAAATTAGCGAAAAACCACCCCCAAAAAACCCATACAAATGAATGGAGTCGGGTAGAAAGAAAGCCTCAAAAAAGCCTCCAAATGACCATTTTCAACGCTGTACTGTGTCGTCATGCTTTCACCTACGAACACCGTTTAACTTCCAGTTTGTAGATATATCTGTGACCTACTCAGAAGTGAAAACGGGATGTGGATATCTTTTATCGTCTCTTCACAGTTACTCCTCAAAGCTCATGTCCGAAAATCAGCGAAATCATCGTTTACAATGAAAGTCAATGACGGAATTCTCCAACCGCTAGAGTGGCCCACTCTAGCTTTTTTAAAGATTTCAAAACTCCGAACAACTTGACCTTTCTCGCTCAATTTTCACTCTACGTAGACAAATTATGCATCAAAACGTAGGTATTTTTGTCAGGATTCGGGAAATGTAACCCTCATTGGTGTGGCATTTATAGATTTTTCGCAAATCACCTCAGAGCGACACAAACCCGAAACCTCCCCCATTCATTTCCTATGGAGCGGTTTTGAAAAATGACGTCTGAAAAATCCAAAACATCACATGTTTTCGCATCGTCGCTACTCCTAAACCGTTTTATGTACAGACATGAGACTTTCACACATGAATGTCCCAACCCTTCTGGCACTCAAGAAAAATGAATTTTGTGGATAACTGTTACGGTTTTTCCACAGGAACAATTTGTTCGGGAGTAGCGAATGTGCAAAATCCTGAAATCGCTTTGGAGCTGCATTTTCCCACATTCATCCACTTTTTTACATCGTCGCTGTGCCTACACCGATTTTTGTAAAAATATGAAAATGAGCTACATGGTCATCAAAAGCCTGCTGATACTCACAGTGAAATAATTATTTTGATATCTCTTATACTTTTTTAGCCAGAGCGATTTGTTCGGGATCATTTTCAGAGGATTTCTGAAATTTCATAAAAATGTCCTTTAGATCATAATTTTTTACGCCTTTATTAAACTTTTTCCAGCAAAAACCGATAGCAAGTCTTCTTCCCCTATCCTTTACGAAATAAACACAGAAAAAATTACGTCTCTACCATTTACGGTTCCGGAGAAATCGTGCGTTGTTCGAGGCAAAGTTCTCCATTATAATCCAATAGGCAGACTTGGACACCAAGTGTCTGCACTTTTTTAGACTGGCCCGCTGCAGCTGTGTCAGTGAGTTTCCATGACGACGGAACTCTGAGGGCCAGTGGGAGACGTTCCATTGAGATAGAATGGCAACTTTCGACGCCAGCTGCAGCGGCTGTGATTAATGTAGAAATCTGAAATTCGCACAGTCACTTCCTCTTAACATTTTAAAATTTTCATGTGACTTTCAGCCATGTTTCAGTTTTCTTTCCCATTTTGGATTTTACATGCTTTCCTATTGGGTCTTTGCTTCCAACAGGACCTGGCATGATGCCTAGACACGACCCACTTGGCCAATACAGCACCACCCACATGTGGGAAATGGCACTACACACCATGTTGGTCAAATGTTGAGTTCTGGGCCCAGATGTGGTGAGGCTGAGTTGCTAAAGGAGGCCAATCTGACCAATGAACTTTGGTCACACTTGGTGACATTAAGTATTGGCACCCCTATTTGAGGCACTTCCCAGTACAGGATTTGGACCAAACTGGCAGAATACAATTACCCGGTGATACTGAAAACAACCATGCTAGCGGCTAATGGTTAGCATGTTGCTAACCGGAAGTAGCTATAAGCAGCTTGTACAAACTCCTGCTTGACAGATTTGGTGAATTTTAGGATTTTCTCCCTTTTTAGGCACTTCTCAGTACAGGATTTCAACCAAACTAACAGAGTAACATCACCCGGTGATACTGAACACAGCCATGCTAGCGGCTAACCGTTAGCATGTTGCGAACCGGAAATAGCTTTAGGAAGGTCCTACCAACAGCTGCTTAGCCAGAGTTATTCTGCCTTTACAGACAGAGAGGGCTGTAGCTGTCAGTGAGTGTCCATGACAACGCTGCTAGCAAGAGGCTCCTAGGAGATCCATTGACTTAACATGGCACCTTTCAACGGCCGCTGCGGGGGCTGTGAAGACCTTAGGAAGCTGAAATTCGCAGTGTTGCTTCCTGTTGCTATTTCTGACGGTACGGTACGCACCAAGTGGCAGGCGCCTTGCTAAATTTCTTCAGAAATTTTTCTAGTTAGGCGCCTGCCATAGCATTTGCAATGAGGAGGCAGTGCTGTGCGAAGCACAGCACTGCCTCCCATGCAAATGCATGGAGGCACCTATTACTATTCACCTCTAAACGGCTTATTTATTAGGCGCCTGCCTTGCATGTGCAATGAGGAGGCAGTGCTGTGCGAAGCACAGCACTGCCTCCCAATGCAAATGCATGGGCAGGGCCTATTACTATTCACCTCTAAAGGCGTCTCTTTATTATTAATATAAATATTCTTTATTTTTCTTCCTTCACGATTAATGCGGCCCGAAACATAGCGTGCACCCCCACAATATAGGCATCAAAACCTGTGGCTCGATCTCGAGATGTGTGCTACTACTTTTATTGGGATTTCGAGTTACCATGGCAACAAAATAAGCGAAAAACCACCCCCAAAATACCCCATAGGAATGAATGGAGTCCGGGAGAAAGAAAGCCTCAAAAAAGCCTCAAAATGACCATTTTCAAAGCTGTACTGGTTCATCATGCTTTCACCTATGAACACCGTTCAACTTCCAGTTTGTAGATATATCTGTGAACTACTCAGAAGTGAAAACGGGATGTGGATATCTCTTATCGTCTCTTCACAGTTACTCCTCAAAGCTCATGTCCAAAAATTAGCGAAATCATCGTTTATAATGAAAGTCAATGACGGAATTCTCCAACCGCTAGAGTGGCCCACTCTAGCTTTTTTTAAAATTTCAAAACTCCGAACAACTTGACCTTACTCGTTCAATTTTCACTCTACATAGACAAATTATACATCAAAACGTAGGTATTTTTGTCAGGATTCGGGAAATGTAACCCTCATTGGTGTGGCATTTATAGATTTTTCGCAAATCACCTCAGAGCGACACAAACCCGAAACCTCCCCCATTCATTTCCTATGGAGCGGTTTTGAAAAATGACGTCTAAAAATCCAAAACATCACATGTATTCGCATCGTCGCTACTCCTAAACCGTTTTATGTACAGACATGAGACTTTCACACATGAATGTCCCAACCCTTCTGGCACTCACAAAAAAGGAATTTTGTGGATAACTGTTACGGTTTTTCCACAGGAACAATTTGTTCGGGAGTAGCGAATGTGCAAAATCCTGAAATCGCTTTGGAGCTGCATTTTCCCACATCATCCACTTTTTTACATCGTCGCTGTGCCTACACCGATTTTTGTAAAAATATGAAAATGAGCTACATGGTCATCAAAAGCCTGCTGATACTCACAGTGAAAGAATTATTTTGATATCTCTTATACTTTTTTAGCCAGAGCGATTTGTTCGGGATCATTTTCAGAGGATTTCTGAAATTTCATAAAAATGTCCTTTAGATCATAATTTTTTACGCCTTTATTAAACTTTTTCCAGCAAAAACCGATAGCAAGTCTTCTTCCCCTATCCTTTACAAAATAAACACAGAAAAAATTACGTCTCTACCATTTACGGTTCCGGAGAAATCGTGCGTTGTTCGAGGCAAAGTTCTCCATTATAATCCAATAGGCAGACTTGGACACCAAGTGTCTGCACTTTTTTAGACTGGCCGCTGCAGCTGTGTCAGTGAGTTTCCATGACGACGGAACTCTGAGGGCCAGTGGGAGACGTTCCATTGAGATAGAATGGCAACTTTCGACGCCAGCTGCAGCGGCTGTGATTAATGTAGAAATCTGAAATTCGCACAGTCACTTCCTCTTAACATTTTACAATTTTCATGTGACTTTCAGCCATGTGTCAGTTTTCTGTCCCATTTGGGGTTTCACATGCTTTCCTATTGGGCCTTTGCTTCTAACAGGACCTGGCATGATGCCCAGACATGACCCAATTGGCCAATACAGCACCACCCACATGTGGGAAATGGCACTACACACCATTTTGGTCAAATGTTGAGTTCTGGGCCCAGATGTGGTGAGGCTGAGTTTCTAAAGGAGGCCAATCTGTCCCATGAACTTTTGTCACGTTTGGTGACATTAAGTATTGGCACCCCTATTTGAGGCACTTCCCAGTACAGGATTTGGACAAAACTGAGAGAGTACAATCACCTGGTGATACTGAACACAATGTTGTTAGCGGCTAACAGTTAGCATGTTGCTAACCGGAAGTAGCTTTAGGAAGGTCTCACCAACTTCTGCTTCACAGAGTCTGTTCTTCCTTTAGAGAGAAAGCTCCACAAGAAATTTGGGCTACGTCGCATAAAGCATCTCCAAGCTATGAGGTGTCAAACATCCAATGTTTTTCAATGGGGGACCAAACCCCTTATGGTCCCAATACTGCATGACCTTATATGGCGCTACAGTATAGCTCAGATGGAAAGTGCAGGCTTTGCATGCAAGAGGTCGTGGGTTCGAAACCCGGCGTAAGTGACTAAGATTTTTGTGTTATAATGCTCACAGTGTGTATATTAAAACATGTATGCTGATCCCATGAAGTATTTTTTAGTACCACCCGCCATTTTGAGTTACCACGGCAACATTATAAATGACGTATTTTCTCCCTATTTGAGGCTCATCCCAGTACAGGATTTGGACCAAACTAACAGAGTACACTAACCCAGTGATACCAAACACAACCAGGTAAGCGGCTAACGGTTAGCATGTTGCTAACCGGAAGTAGCTCTAGGAAGCCTGTACAAACTTCTGCTTGACAGATTTGGTGAATTTTAGGATTGTCTCCCATTTTAGGCATTTCTCAGTACAGGATTTCAAACCAAACTAACAGAGTAACATCACCCGCTGATACTGAACACAACCATGCTAGCGGCTAACCGTTAGCATGTTGCTAACCAGAAGTAGCTTTAGGAAGGTCCTACCAACTTCTGCTTAGCCAGGGTTCTTCTGCCTTTACAGACAGAGAGGGCTGCAGCTGTCAGTGAGTCTCCATGACAACGCTGCTAGCAAGAGGCTCCTAGGAGGTCCATTGACTTAACATGGCACCTTTCAAGGGCCTCTGCGAGGGCTGTGAAGACCGTAGGAACCTGAAATTCGCAGTGTTACTTCCTGTTAGTATTTTTGACGGTACGCTACGCACCAAGAGGCAGGCGCCTTGCTAAATTTCTTCAGAAATTTTTCTAGTTAATATAAATATTCTTTATTTTTCTTCCTTCACGATTAATGCGGCCCGAAACATAGCGTGCACCCCCACAATATAGGCATCAAAACCTGTGGCTCGATCTCGAGATGTGTGCTACTACTTTTATTGGGATTTCGAGTTACCATGGCAACAAAATAAGCGAAAAACCACCCCCAAAATACCCCATAGGAATGAATGGAGTCCGGGAGAAAGAAAGCCTCAAAAAAGCCTCAAAATGACCATTTTCAAAGCTGTACTGGTTCGTCATGCTTTCACCTATGAACACCGTTCAACTTCCAGTTTGTAGATATATCTGTGAACTACTCAGAAGTGAAAACGGGATGTGGATATCTCTTATCGTCTCTTCACAGTTACTCCTCAAAGCTCATGTCCAAAAATCAGCGAAATCATCGTTTATAATGAAAGTCAATGACGGAATTCTCCAACCGCTAGAGTGGCCCACTCTAGCTTTTTTTAAAATTTCAAAACTCCGAACAACTTGACCTTACTCGTTCAATTTTCACTCTACATAGACAAATTATACATCAAAACGTAGGTATTTTTGTCAGGATTTGGGAAATGTAACCCTCATTGGTGTGGCATTTATAGATTTTTCGCAAATCACCTCAGAGCGACACAAACCCGAAACCTCCCCCATTCATTTCCTATGGAGCGGTTTTGAAAAATGACGTCTAAAAATCCAAAACAATCACATGTATTCGCATCGTCGCTACTCCTAAAACCGTTTTAATGTACAGACATGAGACTTTCACACATGAATGTCCCAACCCTTCTGGCACTCAAGAAAAATGAATTTTGTGGATAACTGTTACGGTTTTTCCACAGGAACAATTTGTTCGGGAGTAGCGAATGTGCAAAATCCTGAAATCGCTTTGGAGCTGCATTTTCCACATCATCCACTTTTTTACAATCGTCGCTGTGCCTACACCGATTTTTGTAAAAATATGAAAATGAGCTACATGGTCATCAAAGGCCTGCTGATACTCACAGTGAAAGAATTATTTTGATATCTCTTATACTTTTTTAGCCAGAGCGATTTGTTCGGGATCATTTGCAGAGGATTTCTGAAATTTCATAAAAATGTCCTTTAGATCATAATTTTTTACGCCTTTATTAACTTTTTCCAGCAAAAAACCGATAGCAAGTCTTCTTCCCCTATCCTTTACGAAATAAAACACAGAAAAAATTACGTCTCTACCATTTACGGTTCCGGAGAAATCGTGCGTTGTTCGAGGCAAAGTTCTCCATTATAATCCAATAGGCAGACTTGGACACCAAGTGTCTGCACTTTTTTAGACTGGCCCGCTGCAGCTGTGTCAGTGAGTTTCCATGACAACGGAACTCTGAGGGCCAGTGGGAGACGTTCCATTGAGATAGAATGGCAACTTTCGACGCCAGCTGCAGCGGCTGTGATTAATGTAGAAATCTGAAATTCGCACAGTCACTTCCTCTTAACATTTTCAAATTTTCATGTGACTTTCAGCCATGTGTCAGTTTTCTGTGCCATTTTGGATTTTACATGCTTTCCTATTGGGCCTTTGCTTCCAACAGGACCTGGCATGATGCCCAGACACGACCCAATTGGCCAATACAGCACCACCCACATGTGGGAAATGGCACTACACACCATTTTGGTCAAATGTTGAGTTCTGGGCCCAGATGTGGTGAGGCTGAGTTGCTAAAGGAGGCCAATGTGACCCATGAACTTTGGTCACGTTTGGTGACATTAAGTATTGGCACCCCTATTTGAGGCACTTCCCAGTACAGGATTTGGACCAAACTGACAGAGTACACTCACCCGGTGGTACTGAACACAACCTTGTTAGCGGCTTACGCTTAGCATGTTGCTAACCGGAAGTAGCTCTAGGAAGGTCTCACCAACTTCTGCTTCACAGAGTCTGTTCTTCATTTAAAGAGAAAGCTCCACAAAAAATTTGGGCTACGTCGCATAAAGCATCTCCAAGCTATGAGGTGTCAAACATCCAATGCTTTTCAATGGAGGACCAAACCCATTATGGTCCCAATAATGCATGCCCATATATGGGGCTACAGTATAGCTCAGAGGGAGAGTGCAGGCTTACCATGCAAGAGGTCGTGGGATCGATTCCTGGCGTGGGCGACTAAGAGTTTTGTATTATAATCCCCACAGTGTGTATATTAAAACATGTGTGCTGATCCCATGAAGTATTTTTTTGTACCACCCGCCATTTTGAGTTACCATGGCAACGTTATAAACTACGTTTTTTCTCCCTATTTGAGGCTCATCCCAGTACAGGATTTGGATCAAACTAACAGAGTACACTCACCCAGTGATACCAAACACAACCATGTTAGCGGCTAACGGTTAGCATGTTGCTAACCGGAAGTAGCTCTAAGAAGCCTGTACAAACTTCTGCTTGACAGATTTGGTGAATTTTAGGATTTTCTCCCTTTTTAGGCACTTCTCAGTACAGCATTTCAACCAAACTAACAGATTAACATCACCCGGTGATGCTGAACACAGCCATGCTAGCGGCTAACCGTTAGCATGTTGCTAACCATAAGTAGCTTTGGGAAGGTCCTATGAACATCTGCTTAGCCAGGGTTCTTCTGCCTTTACAGACAGAGAGGGCTGCAGCTGTCAGTGAGTCTCCATGACAACGCTGCTAGCAAGAGGCTCCTAGGAGGTCCATTGACTTAACATGGCACCTTTCGACGACCGCCGCGGGGGCTGTGAAGGCCATAGGAAGCTGAAATTCGCAGTGTTACTTCCTGTTGCTATTTCTGACGGTACGGTACGCACCAAGTGGCAGGCGCCTTGCTAAATTTCTTCAGAAATTTTTCTAGTTATTCTTTATTATTATTCCGTCACGGCTAATGCGGCCCGAACCGTAGCGTGCACCCCCACAATATAGGTATCAAAACCGCGGCTCGATTACGAAATGTGGTGCTACTACTTTTATTGGGGTTTCGAGTTACCATGGCAACAAAATTAGCGAAAACCCCCCCCCAAAAAAACCCATAGGAATGAATGGAGTCGGGTAGAAAGAAAGCCTCAAAAGGCCTCCAAATGACCAATTTCAACGCTGTACTGTGTCGTCATGCTTTTCACCTACGAACACCGTTTAACTTCCAGTTTGTAGATATATCTGTGACCTACTCAGAAGTGAAAACGGGATGTGGATATCTTTTGTCGTCCTCCTCACAGTTACTCCTCAAAGCTCATGTCCAAAAAATCAGCGAAATCATCGTTTACAATGAAAGTCAATGACGAATTCTCCAACCCGCTAGAGTGGCCCACTCTAGCTTTTTTAAAAATTTCAAAACTCCGAACAACTTGACCTTACTCGCTCAATTTTCACTCTACGTAGACAAATTATACATCAAAACGTAGGATTTTTGTCAGGATTCGGGAAATGTAATCCTCATTGGTGTGGCATTTATAGATTTTTTCGCAAATCACCTCCAGACGCGACACAAACCCGAAACCTCCCCCATTCATTTCCTATGGAGCGGTTTTGAAAAATGACGTCTAAAAAATCCAAAAACATCACATGTTTTCGCATCGTCGCTACTCCTAAAAACCGTTTTATGTACAGACATGAGACTTTCACACATGAATGTCCCAACCCTTCTGGCACTCACAAAAAAAGGAATTTTGTGGATAACTGTTACGGTTTTTCCGCAGGAACAATTTGTTCGGGAGTAGCGAATGTGCAAAATCCTAAAAAACGCTTTGGAGCTTGCATTTTTCCACATCAACCACTTTTTACATCGTCGCTGTGCCTACACCGATTTTTGTAAAAATATGAAAATGAGCTACATGGTCATCAACAGCCTGCTGATACTCACAGTGAAAGAATTATTTTGATATCTCTTATACTTTTTTAGCCAGAGCGATTTGTTTCGGGATCATTTTCAGAGGATTTCTGAAATTTCATAAAAATGTCCTTTAGATCATAATTTTTTACGCCTTTATTAAACTTTTTCCAGCAAAACCGATAGCAAGTCTTCTTCCCCTATCCTTTACGAAATAAACACAGAAAAAATTACGTCTCTACCATTTACGGTTCCGGAGAAATCGGCGTTGTTCGAGGCAAAGTTCTCCATTATAATCCAATAGGCAGATTGGACACCAAGTGTCTGCACTTTTTAGACTGGCCGCTGCAGCTGTGTCAGTGAGTTCCATGACACGGAACTCTGAGGGCCAGTGGGAGACGTTCCATTGAGATAGAATGGCAACTTTCGACGCCAGCTGCAGCGGCTGTGATTAATGTAGAAATCTGAAATTCGCACAGTCACTTCCTCTTAACATTTTCAAATTTCATGTGACTTTCAGCCATGTGTCAGTTTTCTGTGCCATTTGGATTTACATGCTTTCCTATTGGTTTGATTCCAACAGGACCTGGCATGATGCTAGACAGACCCACTGGCCAATACAGCACCACCCACATGTGGAAATCCCACGGCCACACAATTTTGGTCAAATGTTTGAGTTCTGGGCCAGAATGTGGGAGGCTGAGTTGCTGAAGGAGGCCAATTGACCAATGAACTTTGGTCACGTTGGTGACATTAAGTATTGGCACCCCTATTTGAGGCACTTCCAGTACAGGATTTGGACCAAACTTAGAGAGTACAAATCACC
This sequence comes from Fundulus heteroclitus, assembly GCF_011125445.2. NCBI lineage: Eukaryota > Metazoa > Chordata > Actinopteri > Cyprinodontiformes > Fundulidae > Fundulus > Fundulus heteroclitus. The sequence goes on from NW_023396481.1 coordinate 21,605, forward strand.
CGGTGATACGAACACAACCAGGTTAGCGCTAACTGTAGCATGTTGACTAACCGGAAGTAGCTCTAGAAAGGCTCTCACCATATTCTGCTTCACAGAGTCTAGTGTCCTTTCTACTTTAGAGAGAGAAAGCCCCAGAGAAAGCCACAAGCAATTTGGGCTACTTGGAATAAAGCATCTCCAGATATGAGGTGTCAAACATGCATGCTTTCAATGGGGGACAAACCCCTTATGGTCCCAATACTGCATGCCCATATATGGCGCTACAGTTATAGCTCAGATGGAAAGTGCAGGCTTTGCATGCAAGAGGTGTGGGATCGAAACCGGCGTGCGCCCAGCACTAAGATTTTTGTATTATAATCCCCCACAGTGTGTATATTAAAACATATGTGCTGATCCATGAAGTATTTTTTTGTACCCACCCCGCCATTTTCAGTTACCATGGCAACGTTATAAATGACGTTATTTTCTCCCTATTTGAGGCTCATCCAGTACAGGATTTGGACCAAACTAACAGAGTACACTAACCCAGTGATACCAAACACAACCATGTTAGCGGCTAACGGTTAGCATGTTGCTAACCGAAAGTAGCTCTAGGAAGCCTGTACAAACTTCTGCTTGACAGATTTGGTGAATTTTAGGATTGTCTCCCATTTTAGGCACTTCTCAGTACAGGATTTCAACCAAAAAACAGAGTAAAAACATCACCCGCTGATACTGAACACAACCATGCTAGCGGCTAACGTTAGCATGTGCTAACCAGAAGTAGCTTTAGGAAGGTCCTACCAACTTCTGCTTAGCCAGGTTCTTCTGCCTTTACAGAAGAGAGGGCTGCAGCTGTCAGGGAGTCTCCATGACAACGCTGCTAGCAAGAGGCTCCTAGGAGAGTCCATTGACTTACCATGGCACCTTTCAACGGACTCTGCGAGGGCTGTGAGACCGTAGGAACTGAAATTCGCGTGTTACTTCCTGTTAGTATTTTGACGGTACGGTACGCACCAAGAGGCAGGCGCCTTGCTAAATTTCTTCAGAAATTTCTAG